>NC_056737.1:60220882-60275882 GCF_019279795.1 Protopterus annectens
GCCATTTCACCTCAATGTAATACCATAGAAATACTAGTCAATGCTCGAGATTCAGTTTATTGATGAATGCCCATGTTCAGGAGGGTTGTGGACGCTATCCCGGTAAGAATTTACTGTGCCCCATCCAATCATCCAGGTTTCTCTTGAACAGTGTCATACAGGTGATCTGTTTCACATGAACTGGTAGCCTGCTCCAAAGATGTGACAGTCACTGGAAGATAAATCTGTCCCTCTATCATGTCCTATTTAAGTCACATGCCATATTTCAGTCCCTGGAACGGGTAGCCCTAGTCCAGTTTGATTTATGGATATGCAACAAATGCATTAGATTTGGGTCTTGGATTGATCTGTAGGCCAGGCATAAGTCTTACCTAAGAAGTCTATACAATATAGAGTATAATGACAGGGGCTTTAGTCGGTCTATGTAAGGTATATGCTGGAGTCCCTTGATCTTCTTTGTTAGAAACCTCTGCGGTCTCTCCAATTGCTGCAGGTGCTTTGTACGGAACACACCAAACATGGAATCATGCTCAACTATGGCTGGAAAAGTGCAGAGTATAGAGGGGTTATAACCTCTTTTACTAATCAAGTGTGCTACTTAGAAAGCCTTCCTTACTACAGTAGACAAATGGTGGTCGAAGTTATGGTCACAGTCAACTTGTGATCCCAGGTCCCTTACCACTTCGTGGGTACTTAGGGGATTGTTGTTGATTTGATAGTGTGAGGGGACATTGTTGTGCCAAAGGGAAGGATGATGCATTTCTCTGCATTCCTTTTGAGACCATAACTAATATACCAGTTGCTGGTCTGTATGAGACCCTCCAGGAGTATACTAACATCACTTGGGGATTCATTGATTGCACCTAGTTTGTAGTCGTCTGCAAACCTGCTCAGCCACAACTCCTTAGTTTTTACCTGAATTTCTGTGAAGTATATACCAAACAGTAAGGGGCTCAGCACTGACCCCTGTGGTATCCTCCTGGTAACAGGTCTACTGGCTGATGTGGAGTCACGCACTTTGATAGTGTGTGTGTGTTCGGTTTGTCAGCCAGTTGGCAACCCGTCTTACAATGAAGGAGTTTACATTCAGTTTGCTAAGTTTATCGGCAATGCATGAATGTGGGATTGTGTCAAAAGCCTTTGCCAAGTCAAGGTATTGTGTCTGTACAGATTTGCCCTCATCAATGGCTCTGGTCACATTTTCAAAGAAATCTGCCAGATTTAACAGACAGGATCTGCCCTTGATGAAGCCAGACTGGGTATAATCCAGGGTTTGTAGCTCATCTATATCTTTTTGTATGAGGCCCATAATGATACGTTCCATGGCCTTACAGATGAGGCTGGTCAGGCTTATGGGTCTGTAATTCCCCAGGTCTGTTGCTAGGTCACCTTTGTGGAGGGGAATAACTGTTGCTATTCTCCATTCTGCAGGAACAAAGCCTGTGGTTAAGCTATGACTGAAAAGGGTACTTAATGGTACTTTTTTAAACCCCTAGCTCGACTCCTGGCTGCTTTCTATCCCTGGTTGTAGAGTTCGCAACACTATCTGGCTAGTGTAAACCTCCCAGTGATTGTCTCCATCTGGCTACCCAAGATATAGAGAAATAACAAGACTTTAAAAACAGATTCTACCAACTCAGCCCAGTGCAAGAAAGAGCCTATATTTCCCCTGTGCTGTTCTGACCTAAGGAAGCAAGAATAGGACAGTAAAACACAATCCGGCCAGTGTAAACCTCCCAGTGATTGTCTCCATCTGGCTACCCAAGATAGAGGGAAATAACCAGAGTTTAAAAACAGTGTCTACCAACTCATCCCAGTGCAGGAAAGAGCCTATCTTTCCCCTATGCTGTTCTGACCTAAGGAAGCAAGAACTGGACAGTAAAGTATGTGTAACCTGCATCTCACCTCCTATAATTTCTAACTATTTCCTGATAATTTGGTTCTAGTGTGTGCTCCCTGCCAGGACAACCAGCAGCCATAGTCTCCCACTCTGTATCCCCTATATCTATCATTAGCCAAGACTCCAGACACCCCCCCACGTTTTTTTTTTAATTCTCTCCTCTTCCCTACAGCTCTCGTTTCTCCCTTCATTATATTATAGGGATTGACCACTAGAGGGCATCATAAGACGTCCATTACCTAGCAGCTATACTACTTCTTAGAAACTAAGTTTTTAACCAGGTACTTACCTGTATATTATTCCACCTCACCCATCCATACTCTCTCTGTTTCTCTTTATTCATCTCACCCTCTTCATCACTAGTAAATCCTTTACCTCCTTGCATACCCCACTTTGAACCTACCTTCCACTTTCACTGATTGTTTTCCTCACTACCTGCCTACTTCCTTTCCTTCTTGCCACATACCCACCTAGCCCCTAGATTATTACCTTCCCACATCTTCCTGTACCTGCCTTCCACTTAGTTCCTACACGCATACACACTCATACTCCTACCTCATGTCTCCCCCTTTTTCCACTCTGCACCTATATGCACACACATACCTTACCCCTCTTCCCCCTCTTTCTACATCCACCCCTGCTCCCTAACTATTATATGCATCTTATCCCTCAGGGCACCATTTTTAAATCCCTAGCTCCACTCCCGGCTGCAGTCTATCCCTGGCTGTAGAGTTCGCAGTAAGTTTACTGAAGTCATATTGCTTTGTATCTTAGCTTAATACTTGTTTACCTGATATTATAATTGGATGTATGGTTTTCTGCTATTATATTGGCTTGTATGTTAGTTTAATACTCTTCTGCTATAATATTGGATAGGAACCTAAATGCGTCCATTGCATTGCCTACACAATACGGTAAGATATCTGCCATTTTGTCTCTGCTGTACATGACATAGAGAATTTCTGCACATAGTGTTAGATAACCAAAGTGTTTGGAAGGTAATACTACTGTGGTGTCTCTTCTGAGGGTTTCTAAGGTATACTGGCAACTTGTAGTATCTCTAATTGTATTTTCTTATACTGGAGACTCTTACATTCACTCGCTAGCATCTGTTTAAACCGTTCGCGCTTTTTTTTATTGTTGCATTAGCGCGGAACGAGTAAAGCAGTTGCTACTAGACCCTCAGGCTTTGTATTTTCCCAGATTAGAGGTTTAGCTTGCTCTTACTTACACATCTGTAGATGGCATTGTGTAAGTGTACAAATTACTAACTACACTGATTTTTTAGGTAACAAACAGAGCTCCTCAAGCTATAAGTTCGTATTTATGTATACCATTCTTCCTAGGCTGAGTCTTGTTACCTTTCCCATGCCCTTTAAATTATCAAGCATAAATGCTTGCCAGGCACTAAGAAGGAGAACAATCCTTCCCATTTGTCTGTACTAGCAGATGATTAGCAAGGAATTTTTTTTCCTAGCTTTTAAAACCCTCCAGATACGTAGAACTTGCGGCATCAAGCTGTAGGTCTGCTGAGAGTTTACTTTTGTTCTTGGATTAAGCACTGTTTTATTGTTTTTTAAGTCAGTGTTATGCTTAATCTAGGGAATTAGCTTTGGTTTCCATAAGTTTTACATTTTCATATCTGAGGGTCACTGTTACAGTAATTTGCCAATGATTATAAGCTATACATGGTAATGGGTCTGTGAACTGATTTAGACCCGTTTGTTTTATTCTCATGTTTGTTAGGTTTTTTTTCTGCAATATTTATATAAGTGTTAGCCTGCATTAATTATAGCTGTATTTGGTAAACTATATGAAGCTTCTATATTTGTGTCCCTGCATTGTATTTCCCTTGACATTCTTATCTCTCTGTATTTTCTCTACACTAGACACTATCCGGCTAGTGTAAACCTCCCAGTGAAAACCTCCCAGTGATTTTCTCCATCTGGCTACCCACGATATAGAGAAATAACCAGACTTTAAAAACAGTGTCTACCAACTCATCCCAGTGCAGGAAAGAGCCTATATTTCCCTTGTGCTGTTCTGACCTAAGGAAGCAAGAATAGGACAGTAAAGTATGTGTAACCTGCATCTCACCTCGTATAATTTGTAACTATTTACTGACAATTTGGTTCTGGTGTGTGCTCCCTGCCAGGACAACCAACAGCCATAGTCTCCCACTCTGTTTCCCCTATATCTATCAATAGCCTAGCCTCCAGACCCCCCCGTTTTTTTTTATTCTCTCCTCTCCCCTACAGCTCTCATGTTTCTCCCTTCATTATATTATAGGGATTGAGCACTAGAGGGCAGCATAAGACCACTGTTACCTAGCAGCTCTACTGCTTCTTAGAAACTAAGTTTTTAAACAGGTACTTACCTGTATCGTATTCCACCTCACCCATCCATAATCTCTCTGTTACTCTTTATTCATTTCACCCACTTCTTCACTAGTAAGTCCTTTACCTCCTTGCATAGCCCACTTTGAACCTACCTTCCACTTTCACTGATTGTTTTCCTCACTACCTGCCTACTTCCTTTCCTTCTTGCTCTACCCACTCTGTTCGCCCTGCAGGCTCACTCCACTCCCCTACCCTACCCCCAATTTCCACCCACCCCACTGCATCTAGCCTTATACCTCTCTAGCCATTCCCACTTCCCTATTATCTAATTCCAACACACATCTCATTAACGGTACTCCCATCATACTACATCACTCCTCCCTCTCCATTACATACTTCACCTGTTCACTCCCTACCTTCAGCTTCTTCATCACAATGCCTATTTCACCCATATCAACTTACCTCAAACCCCTACTCCTGTTCCCAATTTTTCCTTTCCTTTTCCTTCCATATATCCTAACTGCTTATGAACATCTAAGCTGTTCTAATTTCCACCAGCCCCCTAAACAAACATCCCTACCAGCTTTATCAGCCACACTTAAACACATCAACATAACATCTACAATCAGCTATCTCCTCCCAAAGTATCATAGAGTTATCCATATTACCTATAAACACTACCAAGTCAAGAGAACACATAACGTATTGAATCTTTCTCTAATTCACACATATAGACTACACCTACACCTCCTACTGGATGGTGACATTCATCCCAATCCTGGCCCTACCAATAATAGTCCTGCTAACCCAGTTAGACCCTTTCCCTCTTCCTTTCACACCCCTACAAGACCTGCTAACTCCCTCTTCATAGCTCACCTAAATATATGAAGTGTAAATAATAAAGTGACTCACCTTCATGCATTACTGGATGTACATGACTTTGACATCCTATGCCTAACCGAAACATGGTTAAAACCAGCAACCCAAGACTATGAAATCACCCCGCTAGGCTATAGTATTTTAAGAGTGGATCACCTCAACAAGAAGAGTGGGGGTGTAACCTTGATATATAAAGCAGAACTCCAAATTATGCTACTTGATACCCACCCGCCCACCATCTGATACCAGTACTGAAATTCTTATCACAAAGCTACAACTAAATACTTGTAAGTCCATCTAAATTATATGCTCATATCTTCCTCCAGGTAATAACATCACCTCCCTAGAAAATATCCTTGACTGGCTTTCCACTAACTATCCACAAGAAACCAGACTACTAGGCAACTTTAATATAGACTGGAATACCTGTAATTCTGATAACCCAACTAACCACATAAACCTACATGGCTTCTCCCAAACTATCACCTCACCCACTCGAATCCATAAACCTACCAACAAAGAAAGCACCCCAGATTGGATTCTAATAAATACTCAGTCCCCAACATACATGGCAGGAATCCTGCCAGATGATATTAGTGATCACTCACTAACTTATATAATTCGACAAAAAGAGTAATATTCCCAGCCCTTCAACTTTTAGAACTACTCGCTCCAATAAATATTTTAATCCTGAACACTTCCAAAATGAACTGAGTGTATGCAACTGGTCACCCTTAAAACACCTCCAGCTAGAGGAAGCAGTGGCATACTTCAATTCTAAGTTCCTAGAAATCTTGGACTACCATGTCCCTTGTTGTACTCTTAGGATCAGGACAAAAACTGCTCCATGGCTTACAAAGGAAACTAAGCAAAAAATTCTACTAAGAAACAAATTTTGGGCCAAATGGCGTACTTCTAAAGACCCATCTGATCATTTAAAATTTAAACAGCTTAGAAATTCTACTTATACTTTCAACTTCAACAGACCAGTCAACAAAGACCACAGAAATTCTGGTCAGGTATCAATAGACTCATTCATCCAGGCAAACTCTAAGACACCAACCCCATCTGGAATTACCCAAGAGACTCCCAAACAAATTGCTGATTCCTTTAATATCTTCTTTACTGAAGCCATCCAGTCACTTGCTAACTCTCTACCTCCTGTATCCTCTAATCTGCCCTCCTCCTCAACTAACTCACCACCTACTTTCCAACTACAACCTGTGCCTACATCCCTCATCTGTACCCTCCTTCAAAAACTCAAACCGTCTACCCCCTCTGCTGACCTCTTACCTGCTAAATATCTGCAAATAGCAGCTAAAGTTATTGCTTACCCTATCTCGATCCTAATAAATAGAACTGAAGGTACCATCCCATCCATCTGGAAAGTCTCCCATATAATCCCCCTACACAAAGGTGGCAACTCAACAGAACTGTCTAACTTTAATCCAATTGCCCTACTCTCTCCCATAGCTAAAATTATGGAAAAATGCATCCACCGTCAACTGTTAGACCACCTTCTCCAAAATAGCCTATTAGCTAGCTCTCAGCATGGCTTTAGACCTTTCCATAACACCACTACTGCCCTCCTATAATTTTCTGACTACATTAACAAAAAGGTAACAATAACACCCTGTCCACTGCAATCTTTATTGATCTTTCAAAAGCTTTCAACATGGTTAACCATCAGCTACTGTTCAATTTTCTTAAGTCCCTCTCACTTGATACTCAAGCACTACAGTGGTTCAAGTCCTACTTAGATAACAGGCAACAGGGAGTTCTTTGGGATAACACTCTATCCTCCCATCTTCCTGTCACCCTTGGTGTACCCCAGGGTTCTATTTTGGGCCCTCTTCTATTCTCCATCTTTATAAATGATCTATCTATTAGTATCCCCCAAGCTACATCCATACAATACACAGATGACTCCACATTAATATCCTTAGCTACAGAGCCATCTGAACTGCAGTCCCTCACCCAAAATGTCTTTGAGCAAGTAGAAGAATGTTTTTTACAGCGTTGCCTCCTCCTTAACCCTAAAAAGACTAAACTATTGCTGTTTACTCCTACACAAAAGTCCGCCCCAATTGACTTCATTATCAAATCTACAAATGACACAGTTATATCTCCTGACACTACCACCAAACACTTAGGAATAAATATTGACCACAACCTTAACTATGATACTCATATCAACACCGCAATAAAATCAGTTAACTGAAAACTAGGCTCTCTCTATATAATTAAACCCTTCCTACTCCCATTGCTTTAACTACTATTGTCCATACCCACCTTATCTCAACTCTCTTTTATGCCTTTCCTATATATACAAAACTATCTAAAAGCAACCTCAACAAGCTGGCAATCTCCTACAGTAACATTGCCAGATTTGCTACCGGCTCCCCTTGAAGAACCCATCACTGCCAAAACCTGAAACAACTGGGTTGGCTGGAACTGCATAATCAAATTCTATTCCACAAACTGATTATTACCCATAAAACCCTTTATCATCCTGGTAACACACTAATTCTCATGAGTCTAATCAGCCCATATAAAAATCTTACAAATCTACGCTCAGCAAATAAACTACTGGTATCTAGACAAAAAAACAACAATAAAGCAAGAGATTCCCTTTTCTCTAACACTGTGGGAAAAAGCTAGAACTTACTTCCTGGTGAACTCACATCTCTTTCTTCAACTACATTATTCAAAAAGAAACTCAAATTATACCTTACAAGTCACTGGCTATGCCCATGTACTAACCCAGACTAAGAATTTCTCTACCTGTTATCCTAGGTTATAGCACCAATTTACTACTCACTTTATAGCCACTTTAAGACCACTCCCTTCTAAGTTGGACTTATTGTTCCCAAGAAAGACTGTCTGGACATGTCACTGCCTTATTGATGAGTTATGCCCTTAACTAATTCTCCCAATCTTGTTTATAACTAGTCTGTTCTCTTGTGCCTTACTTTGATTTGGGAATCTCCCACATCCATCTGAATACTCTTTTCTTCTACTATTGTTTGGTTAAAAAAAAAAGGGGGGGGTTCTGTTTTGTTCTACTTTTATCTATCATGAATGCTAAGTTACCATGTAACACCTGTTTTGTCTGACAAGTAATCTGTAACTGAAGTTTAATGTTCTGTTTGTTCATGTCTTTTATGTGGAGCTTTTCACCACGGGCCTCCACTGAAAATGGACATATATCCAGTTAGACTAGTCCGGTCAACAAATGTAAAATAAATTAAAAATGAAATAAATAAATAAATAAATAAATAAGTAATGGTGATGCTAGTTCATGTTTTAGCCTGTTTAGAAGACAGCCTGGGATATTTTCTGGTCCTATAGATGCTGTGTTTTTTGCCTGGACAAGGCTTTGAGGTCCTGCTCTTCAGATATGTAGGGTGGGGAGGGGATTGGCAGAAGTTTTGTAATAAATTAGGAGGAGATAAGGGAGTGAAATTTTTGCCAAACCAATCCACGAGCAAATACCATTGGTCACTAGTTCTGCACATGCTTAGGTCCTACCTTTTAGACTACATACCTAGGTGTAAAAGGCCTTATGGTTATCCTTGGCTGTACTTGCTAGGTTTCTGTCAAAGGAGCCATTAGAGGATTTGACAAGTTGTCTTATTTGCCTGGTGCCGCTGAGGATGGTGTTTTTCCATTGTTGAGGCCTTGCCTTTGTTTCTTGGACAGCAACTTGTTGCATTTATTGTAAAGTTTGTTGATGCTGGATGTCCACATGGCAGCTTGTTTTTACTTGGGGCTCTGGCTTTGATTTTTCCTGGTACAGCCAAGTTTATACACTTAAGCAAGTGATTGTACAGGGCGTTAGTGTAAGCTTCAGTATAGTTATCACTTCCAGCTTGGGATGGGGTTTGGAGTACATTTATAACTTCACCTAGGAGGGTATAGTTTGCCTTGGGGAAGTTTTTTAGTCTGATTTCACCATTTATGAGTTCTGGTGTTAATGCCAATTCGAAGGTGACTGATTTGTGGTAAGTTGTAATTAATGAGGGTCTGACAGTTGTGGCAGTGCATCTGTTTGACCTGTTGTTGAGGACCTGATCTAGAATGTTTTTTCCTTTTGTCGGGGTATGAGCAATTTGTTCTGGGGCATTGCTAGTGAGTTAAGGTTAGAGTAGGTTTCCCAGTTGATGGCTGGATAATTGAAATCCCACTTAGCCAGTGTGTTTGGTAACATTTGGATTGTCTTCAGTTTGGCAAAGTAGGCTTCAGGAGCATCGTGACCCATGCAGGTGGGATCTATAACTGGCTACGACTTGACTGGGGGTCTTACCCACTGCAACCTGGACTTGGAGTAACTATTGAGTTATCCAGTCTAACTAGACAGAAGGTGAATTTATCTCTAGTATAGACTGAAACACTACCTCCTTTGGTTTCCACATGTTCATTTTGAAGTCTAAAGGTATGAAAGGCATTTGGATGGAGGTGGGTACAAACTTAAGGTATCCTATCCATATGTCTCAAGGTACTGTACTCATGGAGAAAAGAGATCTGGTTAGGCACTGGAGTCCAATTCAATGTAATGGACTGACCTGCTACAAAACTCCTGGGTGAGGTGATTTAGTTTAAATAAATAGCTTATGAGTGACACCTCTGCTTTGAGTTTAGCAAACTGCTCAGAGTTCAAGAAAAGGTACCCACTTTATGCATTTGTGATACACAGTACCATTTAAGGAAAACTCTGTTATTGACCACCCCAGCCTAGTAGGAGAAAAAAGATGTATTTCTAAAAGCTAGAAAACATGACAATAATGGATATCTAACCATTAAAAAGAAAATGCCTCCTGACAGACTTACAGCTTCAGACATTCTTACAGAATGTAGATCAAAGTGTTTAGTACAATAGAAAACATTTTGTTAAGAATCTATATTGGAATAACTGAGCTCAGAGAAAGAGAGAGACAGACAGAGACAGAGAGACACACAGAATTGGACTTCTGTATTGTAGAACCTTATCAAACAGTCAGTAGTCCCATGGTCCCTTGATACACTGTTCCTTAAAAATCATCTGTTCACTCTTATTGGAGTGATTACAGATGTATAAGAATCATTCTATATTGATCAGTTACATTACAGTGACCATAAGACAGTGGCAAACCATTTTGCAGTTAAGCCATGACAAGAAGCAAATTATTATCTCAGGGATAAACATTCAAAGGATGATATTCCAGGATGAGTCTTTGTCACCACTGTTGTTTTTTTTTTCTTGCCCTTAACCTATTAAGATGTTTACTTAACAGATTAGGTCATGGTTATAATTTGGCTCCAAGAAACCAGACTTGCTTAAAAACTTACCGTCTACTTTTTGTGGATGACTTAAAACTTTATTGTTTATCAGATGAGGAATTGAAAGCACAAATGCAAGTGGTTAAACTTTTTCGATGATATAAAAATGTCATTTGGTCCTGATAAATGTGCAAACACAATATTTAGATGCAGTACCATGAAAATATTAGTCCTGGACAGGAATACAAGAATGTGATATAAAGGAATTTGAAGATCAGCAATAAAACATGAACAAATGTGAATAAAATTCATTAAGAAATAATTCAGAAAACAAAAACTATTATTGAAACTGGCCCCGACATGTAGCAATAAAGTCCAAGCTATAAAAACCTATTTGCTCTAAATGTTCTAATGTTAGAGGCTTAAGGTGATTTACTCATCTGGGCAGGAAAACAGAAAAAAATGCTTCAAATTTATCAAATGATATACAAAAATCAGTGAATATCAAGATTATATATTTCTTGCTCTGAGTGAGGTATGGGCCTCCTCGAAATTGATTACATGTATAGATCTGCAGTCGTGGGACTGCATACATATCTGCTGACCTTATCAGATCCAAACATAGTGAATTTAAAACATGAGGTGAGAAAGTCTAAGATGATCTGTCTGCTTAGTTTAGCAGAAGCATTCTGGTGTCAAGTGGAAATGGAAAACAAACCAAAAATAAATAAAAATTGGACACCAACTGAATGTGCCAAAAATCAAAAGAAAGACTATACAGAGAAGGATCAGATGATAAGGAAAGACATTTTGGAAAACCATAAATATAGCATCAAGTTCAGAGATCTCCTGGAATTACCTCATGTTGATCAGGATTTGACACAGGAATGGTTAAGGAGAGCTGAGTTGAAACTAAAGGATGAAAGTTTAATAACGGCAGCCCAGAATAGTGGATACTTGTTGGTTTACAAAGTCCATTGAACATGTGAGAGAAACAGACAAATGTAGATTATGTAAAAAGAGAACTGAAAACAGTTACACATCTTGTTATTGGGTGTGATACACTTAAGGCAGAGGGCCTCTATGCTGAAAGGCACAATAATATAGACTGTTGCATTGGGGATTGTGCAAACACTACAATAATGATGCCTGCATGCCTGTCTATTTTTATACACTCCAGACATAGTTGTTATAACAGAGACATGACTAAAACCACACATCACAGATAATGACATTATTCCACCAGGATACAATAGTCTAAAGAAATATAGGACTAACAAAAAAGGTGGTAGTATTGCCTTACTTTACAAAAATCATCTTGCAGTTGAGACTTCAAATATAAAACTCCCTAACCTGGACAAAGCAGAAACACTCTTTGAACAACTAAAACTCAACTCTAACAAACTAATAATAAACATACTCGGATGCTATATACCTCCCGTAAACAATATAACCACTCTAGAAAACCTACTCCACTGGTTCTGCACATCACTTCTACATGAAACTGTCATCCTGGGTGATTTTAATATAGACGAGAAGACATGCAACACTCATGCCCCCACAAATCACATCAATCTTCATGGCTTTACACAAACCATCCAAAATCCTACCAGAACTAATAAGGCTACAAACAGAGAATCAGTCCTTGACTGGATACTAACTAACAGACCACTTAACCCTCTAATGCAGGTTGCCTCCCTGATGGCCTAACTGACCATCTAATAACCTTCCTTCTTAGACAACATTCCCTTCGCAACAAAGGATCTCTCTACCAACTAATCAGAAATAAAAAAAAAACCTTAACCCCAACAACTTTATTACAGACCTAAAAAAATGTAATTGGACACCATTAAAACAGCTTGACTTAAATAAGCCTGTAAAACTCTTTAATTCCACCTTTCTAAATATCCTGAACCAACAGGCACCCCCCAGAACTATCAGAATCAAAGCTAATAGTGCACCTTGGCTAAGTAAAGGATCCAGATACCTCCTCAAACCATGGACAAAGCCTGGGATCACTGGCACAAAGACAAGTCACAAGCCACTAAACAAACCTATCAGGAGCTCAGGAATAAAGCTAAAAAACTAGTAAAATGGGGAAAAACATACTGCTACCATAATCTACAAATAAGGCATAAGAACAGTCCTCAAAAGTTCTGGGCAACCATAAATAAAATATTCTTGCCAGGTAAAAGTAGTACTTCCACCTCTAATACAGATAACACCTCTGACACCATAGCCACACAATTTAACAATTTCTATACCAGTACCATTCTTACTCTATCCAGTCAGCAAAACATCTCTAATGACCTCCCCTCTATAGAAACCTATAAATCACATAGTAACAGCAACCCATTCCACTTCCAACCTGTCCCCACTGATAGGATTAGAAAATATCTTAAAAAACTCAGGCCCACAATACTAGCTTCTGACAAATTACCAGCAGAATTCTTACAAACAGCAGCCTATGCCATTGCCTTCCCAATATCCATTCTCATTAACAGATCTTTAACTTGAAGCCTTTGTTCCCGAATATGGAAAATATCACATATCATCTCTCTTCATAAAGGAGGAGTCTCTGCAGCATTTACAAACTACCGTCCAATAGCTATCCTATCACCTATAGCCAGACTCCTGGGGAGATGTATACATACTGAAATTATGGAGTACTTGCATACCCACAAAATCCTGTCACCCAACATGGCTTTCGTCCCTTTCACAGTACCACCACAGCTCTTATGTCCTTCACAAATATAGTAAACAACCACATAAACAATGGCAAATTTGTTTCAGCTACCTTCCTCGACCTGTCAAAAGCTTTTGATATGGTTAGACATAATATGCTTATTAATACTCTTTCTGATATAGGTCTTAGTGCATCTTCCCCAGCTTGGTTCCAAAGTTATCTAGCTAGCCACCAACAAGTAGTATTGTGGCAACATGAACTCTCACCACTGCTTCCAGTCACACTTCACAAGGCTCCATTTTATGGCCCTTTACTCTTCTCTCTTTATACTAACAACCTTCATTCACACTTCCACTCAACATGCATCTGTCATACAATATGCAGATGATTCCACACTAATTTGTGCAGCATCTTCTTTAAATGAACTCCAATCACTAACTCAAATTTCTTTCCTATCAGTTGAATCATTCCTATCCAACATCCAACTGATTTTTAATCCGAGTAAAACAAAACTACTTCTCTTCAAACCTACTAGATCCACCTCCTTAGACCCTCCTTTAATATTATGTCCAGTAACAATACTATCATTTCTCCCATAGCACACACAGGACATCTTGGTGTTGAGATTGACAATAATTTGAGATTTGACACTCACATAGCCCACACTATCAAGAAAGTACATAAGAAACTGGGTACCCTCTATAGGACTAGACAGTTTCTCAACAAAACAAGCATATACCACTATATCACATACCCATCTCATCTCCACCCTTCTATATGCCTCCCCTATCCTTACCAATCTCAAAAAGACTGATTTAGCAAAATTAGAATCCTGTTACAATAAAATTGCCAGGTTTGCCTCTGACTCCCCTTATAAAACACACCACTGCACAGCTTTAAAGCAACTTAACTGGCTAGAATTTCCCCATCTCTTGCAGCACAAACGACTGATGCTAGCTCATAAAATCCTGTATCATCCTCAGAAAACCCCCTCACTGCAAAACTTACTGCAATCTTACTCTAGCAAAAGGACTCTCTGCTCTAATAATAGAGTACTTCTAGAAGTTACTAAACCCAACACCACAGCAGGTGAATCACTCTTTTCTAATTTTGTGTCCAAAATATGGAACTCTTCATCACCACCCATAACTGCCATACCATCAATATCTCTGTTTAAAAAGTCACTAAGAACACACTTTACACATAATTGTGTCAGCTCTTGTACTGGTCCAGGATAGTCCTGCCATCATTTTTCACTATCCTACTCTATCTAAGTGGATGAATAGCTTGTGTCTTTGTACAATGGGCAAAATTTGGACTCTTAAATACTTGTCTTTTAAAGCTTATATATCTGTACATACCATTGTTGCTTTCTTGTATCTACCTGGAAATGATTGATTCTTGTTGAATACTCACAATTATTGTATATACTGTTTTCTTTCTTGACACTATTATTATCTATTACTATATCAACAATGTATTTTATTGTTATTTTGTGGAACTTTTCTCCCCGGGCATCCACTGAAAAAGGACCATGGTCCAGTGGACTTTCCCAGTTAACAATATAAAATAAATAAATAAAATAGAAATGAAGTAGCTTTGAAGCATTGAAAACAAGCCACAAAGCATTATTGAGACTGGTGAAGTGCACATCACATGGGATCACTCATTACCAACAGTTCAAAAAAGAAACCAGAGAAAGTCAGATATAATAGTCCATCATAAAATGACAAAAGTAGCACTGATCATTGAAATCGCTATACCTGGTGCTTACAATGCCTTACAAACAGAGAGATACAAAGTAATAAAATATAAGGATTTGCAGACAGGAATGAGAGTAATGTGGAAGAATGATACCCAGACAGTTCCAATAGCAGTAGGAGCAATGGGACTAATAAAAAAGAATATGCAGACATACTTAGATATGGTATCAATACACGTAACTCCATATGAATTGCAGAAGGATTCAGTTCTGAGCACATTGCAGGTGCCACAGAGAGTACTTTTGGCTAACATCAAAGATTGAAACAATAGTAATTTCACTACCAAGACTTAGGAATGAAGCCCATTCCTGTCATGGTAGTAGAAATCCAAAAGACTTAGAGAAATTCAACTAAGGTGAAGACAGTGATTTCTCAAGGGCATGGTCGACACTTGGGAATCTTCTTCTTTCTCCAAAGTTATGAAATCATGGTGGTAATATATATAAATTTGGAGGATGGAGGGGACTTGCCCCCACATGGGAGTTGCATGGAGAGTTTCTCCCACTCCAAAAATAAATGCTGTTTTTGATTGGTGCCATTGCAATGAATAGCACAGATGTGGTTCACTATGTTGAAAAGAAATAGTGAAGCACATGAATCAAATTCAGCTCAGATGTGCATATACTAATAACATTCTCCTCAACTACTCAGGCTAGGCATACAAGCTATTGTAAAAACAGCCATCCACTGTATAAACTGGTTCTTACTAGAATATATTGCCTGTTTACTATGAAAGGCTGCTATATAATCTTTCTTCTTCAGAAATGTCGTCTGAAGAAGCTTGCACATAAATAGATGGATATTTCCCACTTCTACCCACTCACACTCATTTTAGAACATGTAGCCAATAAACTCATGACTGCCTTGAAAAGTATCATTTGTAAGAAAACCTTTAGCACAGATCACCTCAGAAAATATTACCTAGGGCATTCCAGCTATTGTAAAATACATAAACAACTCTGGAAATGAAAAAAAAGTCATTCCCTGTGGAAGATACTGAGTGCTCTGCAGAGGAAAGATCAATAGCAGTTTTGAGAATCTACTCATTGATTATTTTATACAATTAACACAGGTCTTCATGAAGTAACTGTTAAGCCACTGAAAAAGCTTCATGAATTTAAGCCATGTTTTATGTGAAATTACTGAAGCCTTAAAGTCTCTTTTAGTAACAATCTTTTATGCATGTTTTGGTCTTTTAATAAAATCTAAATTGTAGAAATAAATCTCCCACTGTATTTATTTATTATAAGGTAATCCTACACTCACTGCTTTTTGTATATATACTCACATTAGTGTGTCAGTACTAACAAAAGATCACCTTATCTCATTCATGACTACAGAGTACTTCTGTTCAGCAGTGGAGACATTTGTTGCAAAGCTCAAGTCTTTTTTGATATAAATACCACCAACCTCTAAAAAAGCATATACAACTAACAGAATACTATTTAAGATATAGTAATCTAATCAACAATAACTGCTTCATTTCACAAATGTATATTTCTTAGAATTTAGCTTCAAACCTTGTTTTTGACTGCATGTTTTAAATGTGTCTAGGGAAATTTAAAACCTGGTAACATCAGTAGGACTGACTGTGATCAAGCTCAGCTTGCAGAAACTGACAAATGTATTTAACAAATATTCAGGATGTTTGTGTCATGGGAAGAATCTATGAAAGTTCCCAATATGCAGTGTTTTGCAAACTTGGTCAGCCAAAGGCCTTTGACATTAGCCTTATATATGCTCTAACGTAACATCTGGTGACAGGTCTCCTATTGGAGATGGTATCACCAATCCTGACTTCCTGGGTCCTGTCTGTGATCCAGTTTGGTGAGTTTGTCAACTATACCTGAGTAGATTATTACATCAAATGCCTTAGTCAGGTCCTGGTAGGTGATCTGCAGCATTTTCCTCTCATCCATTGCCTTGGTGGACTTCTCAAAGAAATCTACCAGTTGGGCCATGTGACACCCCACCACTTGCCCAGTAATCAATGAGCCTCAATCCTCACCAAAGGCAACAGTGAGGGTTGTACATTGGGAGGATGACAGACACACACACACAGTATTTCCAGATGCAGATCTCTGCATCAAGTGCAATTTCTCTTAAAAGGACACAGAGACCACAGTCAGTTCAGGGCTGGTTTCTCCCTCTTTCTCCCGATCCCTAATAAGACTCCCTACTGGCACAGCTATAGAGTTGAGATCTCAGCTGAGTGGCCAAGCCAAGACCTCCAACTCTCCCACTGTCCAACCAGCACTTTGTGTCCCTGTCCATGTAGCTGACACATCTCTTGGAGATTTGTTTCACACACACACACACACACACACACACACACACACACACACACACACACACACACACACACACACACACACACACACACACACACACACACACACACACACACACACACACACCACACCTGGGAAAGGCTGGCACAGGTGCCACACTTACTATGCCACCTTCTAACAAGACTATAACATAGTTGTTACTGCCACCAGACAGCTCCTTATCAGCTACTTTAAGGCCCTTAATAAAAAGGTGTACAATCTTACTGTGTAATGATATTATCCATACAGATGGTAGTTTGACCAACAGCAAGGCTATTAGGAGTGGCCTACACAGTGTCACCAAATAAATATGCAAGAACTTAAATATCTGTACAAAGATCAGCCAAAATGAAAGGTTTAAATATATTTAATAATAAATGATAAAAGAACACGCCAATACTAAATATACATTTACAGTAACATCACAGTTCAAAAATCACAGGAAATATTTAAAACAACATTGCAGGACTGTCTCTAATAAATAAAGAAAAATATCTAGCTAAGCTTTGCTATATTCCTGACTATAGCTAAAAGAATTACTATACCCTAGTACACTTACTTAATTAGAGCAGCAAGGCAGATGTGGTGAATAGATCCTAGCTGATCTTGTCAGGTCAAAGAAAGAATACAGAATGTTCAGTCTCTCTCAGAGACTTCTTAAATTAATATCTGAAATATTGCTGCTGGGATAGATTGCAGAATGACATAATTTCTTGTAATCTGACTCTATTCCCAGGTAAAACCCCCACTGCTGAAAGCTAGCAGTATTTAGGATCTACCTGTGAAAATATGATACACAGATGCAGATCCTGGAAGTCATAAAGTAATAAAACACTTCCAAGACAATACAGAAAACTTATCAACAGAGACATTGTGTTTATTGCTGCACTGAAACCAAAACATAACATCTTTTTTATGGCACAGCCATAAAGTAATTTAATTTCAGCCATTTTTCTAATGTTAACCTCCTGTGTCCCAGTTTCCATTGTTAAAAGGTATACATTTAAATAGCTACAATAGTGTAAATTTCTGTTCTTTTCCAGTAGGGTACACTGTGGTTACATTTTTAAGCTCAGTACTTTACAAACCTTTTTCAACACACACTTCTGTACCAGCAGTTTGATATACACATAACATATAGTTCTAATATAGATTAAAAAACAAGCATCTTACACAAATCATTTCGATATTCACTAATGACATATAATTATTTACAAAATTCTAGATAGCTGTGCTGGAAGTATCTCCCTTTGTCACACTTCTATATATGTCATGTTGATATTCACAAATGACATATAATTATTTACAAAATTGCACATAGCTTGGCTGGCAGTACTTCCCTTTGTCACACTTTCTGCTCCACTGCAAGACTCATGCTAGTTTTTCAAGTGACTCTTGAGGAATGCTGCTTGGGAAGGATGAGCATATCTGGGGATACCTTTCCCCATTCTCTTTCTTGAGATTCCAGTTGCCTTGGCATTGCTGACACCAGTACAGAGCTGCACTGTCCTATCATATTCCTGCAATCCTAGGCCCCACCATAGTAATTTGGGATTTTGCTGTCTGGTTCCATGTAGCCATAGATTCCCTCTCAGACTCCTCATGCCTCCTACAGCAAATACTTAGCACCAGGGTCTCCCTGTCATGGTAAGCTTTCATCTTGCTCAAATGGTACAGTCTGTGCCCCTGCCTTCTGCCTAGCAGTTCTGCCATGTAGTTAACATCACTGACCTTCCTTACCACTTTGAAGGGTCCCTCCCAAGCTGTCTGCAGCTTGTTGTGTCTGACAGGAATGATAACCATTACCTACTGCCCCACAGCATACTCTCAGACTCGTGCATTCATGTCATACCAGGCCTTTTTCTGCTGTTGGGCTTCTGCCAGGTTATCCTAGGCAAAGCCCATGAGTTACCTGAGCTTTGTCTTGAGGTTTACAACATATGCCACAACAGACTCCTTGTGAGAGTCACACTCACTCTCTCATTCATCCCAAATCAAATCTAGAGGTCTCCTCAACCCATGCACATACAGCAACTCAAAGAGTGAAAAACCTGTCGATTCCTGGGGCACCTCTCTATAAGCAGACAGCAGATAGGGCAAATATTTGTCCCACTCCATTTTAAAATGGTCTTCAAATGCCTGTAGCATTGTTTTTAGTGTAGATCCTAATCTCTCAACCAGGACATTAGTTTAGGGATGGTAGGGGTGATCTTTAGGTGCTTCACTCCACAGTGCTTCCACAGACAAGTCAGCAGGCCTGACATGAAATTGTCACCTCTGTTAGTCAGTATTTCTTTTGAGAAAGCTACCCTACTGAAAATCTCTGGCAAAAGCATTTGCCATCTTTTCTGCCTCAATGGAGGATAAGGCCACTGCTTCAGGGTATCTGCTAGCACAATCTACAACAACTAGGATATACTTTTTCTGTGTAGGACATGGGGTACCCAGGGACCCCACAATAGCCATAGCTATCTTCTGAAGCAGTTCCTTGGTCACAGGCAAAGGCATCAAAGGAGCTTTCACCTTGTCTCCTACTTTGCCTTCCTTTTGGCACTGCTCACAGGTCCTGCAGAAACTTTTTACATCCCTGGAAATCTCAGGCCAATAAAAGTTCTGCATAATATGTTTTTGTATACTTTATGCCCATATGATCTGCAAAGGGAATGTCATGGGCTATAGCTAGAAGTGCCAGACAGTAGGATCTGGACATTACTAACTGCTGTATTCTCTCACACTCTAGCCCTCCCTCAGCGGTCCACTCTCTGTACAGTAAACCTTTGTCCCAGTATACAGATTCCCCTTTTCCATGACAATCAGGTGCCTTACTGGCTACCTCCCTCAGGCTTCATAATGTAGGGTTTGAGGGCTGAGCCTGTCTCAACTCTCTCTTTGTAAACCTTCCTAGCTCCCCTTTGACAGGAAGTCTGGTATTCTCTGACAGCGGTGCGTCACTGTCAGCCCGGGTACTACTACTCACCTCTGTCCTTGCAGTCACTCTGTCCAAGGGAACATCAGTACCCACAAGCAGCTGTCTTTCACCTTTAGTCTCACTTCTACAGGGTAGCTCCCTCTCTGAAGTAACCACCACACCAGTCCTGGCTGCAAGGCTGTGGTCTGTCTGTGTCTTCCCAGGCTACCAGACCCACATGCTTGTCTCCAAGCCTGACTGCATGTCACTGCATGCACACAAGGTACTGCATTTTCAGAATCATTCCCTATCAAGACATCTGCAGAGATATCCTCAAACATACCTGCTTGCTTGCTTCCTTTTCCACTGTTCCAGTTAAGGTGAACCCTAGCCAAAGGTATTTGCAATGGGGTCTCTCCTAAAGCAGTGACTGAAGTAGACTTCCCAAGCAAGTAGAGCTCCTTGTTAACTATTGCAGGCTTCACAATGGTTAGGCCAGAGACTGTGTCTCTCTTAGCAGTGGCCTGTTTCCATCTACTAAGATAGGGTATAACCTGTTGTGGTAGTCTGGTGCCCTTGTTGTCTCCAGATAACTTACTGCTGGCATTCTGTGATTCCCATTTTTTGTTGCCCAACATGCCTGCATGGACATCTATATGCTCCATAGCCCCACTGGCTGCATTTAAAACATTTAAGCCTTGGTCCTGGCCATGTACCTGAACTAGTGGCTTCCCCTGATACTTGTGGACTCTGTTGGGGTGGTTTAGGCTGTCAACCATGGGTTTCCTTAAACCCATGTGCAGCACTGGGTATCTCTTTCCTGTGCAGTGATGCCCTGCTTGCTAGCTATAGGTCTCACATTTTCCCCAACTCATCTGCGGTCCAGCATTCCCTATCTGCCAACTAGATTCTCATGCCCTCAGGCAAAGTGCTGAGGGCTTATTCCCTCACCAAAATGTCTGCCAGGCCATCAAAATGGTGACCTGACATCCACTCAGCCATCTATGAAAATAAGTGCTTAGCTCAGCAATATATTCACATACACTTTCATCTGCTTTGCATCTATGCTCACAAAGCTTTTTTCTATAAGCTTCAGGTGTTAACTTAAAACACTCTAATAAACAGTTTTAACAGTATTATAATTTAAGCAATCAGTATAAGATAATTTAGAAATAGCAGTTACAGCTTTGCCATGGAGTAAGGACAAGACCCCTTGGTAAACATTATACTGTGTACATACCCTTTCAAACATATGACTAAAACTATCAAAATTATTACCCCCTGTAAATTGTGGAAGAAATTTACTGATCTTGGTTGCGTCTGGGGTTCAGTTACTCCATTACCCATTACCTCCATGACCTTGGTGAAGAGTCAGCATCCACTTTTCATGTTTCCTCTGCCTCTAATTTTCTTCAGCTTCCAGATGTCTGAGTCTCTGCTGCTTCTAATTCCTTTTGTTTCTCCTGCTGCAGTCTCTCTGCTGATGCTAGTTCCAAATGTTTGGCCTACAGTTCAAGTTTCTTTAACTCCAGATGGATTTTTAAGTCCTCTGAGGCAAAGTTGAACTTTCCATTTTCTGAGAGTTGTACACCCCAAGATCAGTCTGGTTGTCCTCCTGGTTGCTGGTCTGTGTTGCAGCTGTGACTAAGGCTGAGATAATTTCTGCTTTAGTCAGGTTGGCATACACCAGTCCATTGTCTTGGCACATATCAGCCAACTGGCTCCTCGTCAGCTTGCCATACTCTTTTGCTGACATCCTTGCCTGCTCTTGCTGACTAACTAATATAAATGGTAGTTTGCCCAAGAGCTAGGCTATTAGGAGTGGCCAATACAGTGTCACCAAATAAATATGCAAGGACTCTTAGAGCTTAAATATGTCTAGACAGACCAGTCACAATGAAAGGTTTAAATATATTAAATAATAAATAATAAAAGAACAAAACAATACTAAATATACATATATAGTAACATCAGAGTTCAAAATCACATGAGATACTTAAAACAACATTGTAGGACATTCTCAAATAAATAGAGAAAAATATCTAAGCTAAGCTTTGCTATATTTCTGACTATATGACAAACACAAGGCATTCTATAGTTATGTCAAGAATCTAAAATGGCAATGCTCAGATTTGCTCTGAGCTACAACAGAATGGCATTAAATATACTGATACCAAGGATATTGCAAATATCCTGGCAGATCGATTTAGTGCCTACTTCACCCCCCTCTCACCCCCTAAAGGGCCCATCTCAATACCAAAAGATTGCCAAATTCCAATAATCATGGCCACACATGTAGAAACTGCACTCTCCAAAGCTAAGAATACAGCATCCATGGGACCAGATGACATCCTGGGCTGTGTACTACATGAACTACAAAATGAACTGGCACTTTACCTAAGTGTCATGTTTAATCATAGCCTCACCTCAGGCTTCATGCCCACTGAGTGGCACACAGCTACAGTTATCCCACTCCACAAGGGGAAATCCACCCTGGATCCAAGGAACTACCATCCCATCAGTCTGATGAGCCTGATCTGCAATGGCATGGAATGCATTATCATGGAACTTATAAACAAAGACATTGGCAACCTTCAAACACTGGACTCCACCCAGTTTGGGTTTGTTAAGGGCCGATCTTGTCTCCTGAACCTGACGGACTTCTTCAAATCAGTCTCCAGAGCTGTGGATGAGGGTAACGGTCCACACACCCTATCTGGACCTTGCCAAGGCCTTCAACACCATCCTGCACTCTGGAATCATATATAAACTTACAAAGCTGGGCATAAATCCCTACGTCACTTGATGGGTTGCCAACTGGCTTACTGCCAGAACCCAGACTGTAAAAGTAGCCGACTCCAAATCCATCTCCAGACAAGTGACAAGTGGAGTACCTCAGGGTTCAGTCCTGGGACCACTCTTGTTTGGCATCTACTTCTCTGAAGTACAGGGGAACACTAAGGGACTCTGGCTAACAAAGTTTGCAGATGACTGCAAACTGGGAGCCATTATTGAATCCCCAAATTATGTGGATATTCTACAAAAGGGTCTTACAGAAACAGATGCTTGGTGCCAGTGCCTTGGGCTCAAGCTTAATGCCAGGAAATGTATAGTTATCCCCTTTGGGAAAAAACATGTACTCATGAATTACCACATAGGTGGCAGTACACTAAACACTGAAAGTGTGATGAGAGACTTAGGGACACAGGTGTACAGTGTTCTCATCTTCGATAACCACATCGCCACAACAGTCAGAAAATCTGTCTATATGGCACACCTCATCACTAAGGGCTTTTCATCCAGAAAAAAGGTTTTTGTCCCACTGTACTCATCCCTCATTAGACCCATTATAGAGTACAACATCCCGTTTGGTATGTACCTCACAAGACATCTGCAACAGCTGGAAAGGCCAGAGAAATACCTCACTAAAAGAATCACGGGCCTAAAGCAGATGACCTATGCTGACTGTCTAACAAAACTCCAGCTATACTCTGTGGCATATCTTCTACTCAGAGGCGATCTCTGTTTAACATACAAGGCCATGTCAAACCCTGAGCTGTTGGACATGCTCCACTTAAAGAAACCCCAATCCCTCAGAGCCATATGCTCCAGGAATCTAAACCTTGTCATCACAATGAACAAAGCATGCTGGAGTGATAGGTTCCTGTCCCAGAGACTCCCCATACTCTGGAATAAACTGCTCATACATATCAAGCAGAGCAACTCCTTGGCTCTCTTCAAAAGGAACCTTAATGATTGGATGGGAGATAGGAAATTCACCACGGGGATCATGTCAGTTGCCCTGCTAGACAGGAAAGTAAATAATGTGGGAAGAAATATCCAGGGAATTGTTATTGCTAGGCTTGTATAGGCCTTAGGGCCAATAGCCTAGTACCAACCTATGAACCTATTACTGTACCCTAGTACACTTACTTAATTAGAACACCAGGGTAGATGGGGTGAATAGATCCTCTAGCTGATGTTGCCAGGTCAAAGACAGAATACAGAATGCTCAGTCTCTCTCAGAGACTTCTTAAATTAATATCTGAAATATTACTGCTGGGATAGCTTGCAGAATGACATGAGTGCTTGTCATCTGACTGTATCCCAGGTAAAGCTCCCACTGCTGAAAGCTAGCAGTATTTAGCAGCTACCTAGAGAAAATACATACACAAGGGCTTTTTCTCAGATCTTTGCAGATCCTGGAAGTCATCAAATAATAAAACACTTCCAAGACAATACAGAAAACTTCTCACCACAGACATTGTGTCTGTTGTTCTGCTGAGGTGTTGTCTGCACTCTCGTAGGAGGAGAGGGTAGATTCTGCTCTTCTGAGCTGAGATATTCTGATTAAAGGCTTATTGTGCCTGCTTATTTGAACTGTTTCTTTCTGAAATTGGTATGCCTTGTTTGCTGTAGCATAGACTAGATTCAGACCTGCTGAATATAGCTTTGTTTGTATAACTTGAGCACTAATCCAGGCCATCTTTTTTGGAGAAGGTTCCCCTTCTCCCTAGTGGCAGGAGTGTGCAGTTAGAACTTGTCCGATTGAAGCCTGCTGGAATGGGGCTCAGTTTTTAGTTTTTTATTGGTTAACTGGTTAATTTGTTTAAATCAGTTTGCTCATTTGCTACTGTTATATAAAAAAAAAAAAACAGTTTATGCATAGCTGCTTAGCTAGGGTTAAACTATCCCTGGCGCCATAAAGTCTGCTCTTCAAATTTTCCCTTAGAACTAGCCAGTGTTTTAGTTTTAGCACTCAAATCTGTTTCTTTGAGCTCAGCACTTGTTCAGAAGTCATTGTAATCACTAACTAAGCTACAAATTACTACAGCACTCATCTTTCCTCACTTGTCTAGAGGAAAACAGTTTTTAGTACTTAATAAATAAGCACCCATCCAGGCATGTTTAAGGGTCAGCGCCTGGTGTTTTCTCCTGTCTACCTGATGAATCTGGGCATCCTGGGGCAATACAGCAATTTCCTCATGTACACAGGCAACCCTCTCCTCCTACCACCCAACCCTACAACCTGTGAGAGATGCACTTTTATAGCCAAACTGGAAGCAAAGCTCTCTTCACCCAAGACTGAACTAGACACTCGGGAGAAGAAGGTAAACACCACACTCATCACATAGTCCCTCAAAACCTACACCACCAAACCACACACATAGAAACACAAAACACACACCTACATTTGTGGAGGCTCTCAATAAAAATCTGCCCAAGCAACAGAGAATTCCAAAGCAGAAATGCAAGCAACCTCCACTGCCCAACACAACCCAAATGACACATAGCCCACAAACTCAGTGTGCCACTCAACCACAGCCCATAAGGCATAACAATGTACCCAACACTCTAGTCATAGGTGACTCTATAGTCAGGCACATTGATGTTCCACTCACCAGGCTAAACAAGGAGAAAGTTACTGTCAGCTGCCTGTCAGGTGCCGGGATCCACCACATAATGCATACACTCAGTTCACTCCACAACAAGTACAAATATGAGTCTGTCATTGTCCATGTTGGTGTGAATGACCTGAGACATACCTCCCTGGACTACATGAAAAGAGACATGGAGGAGCTCTCCAATCCTGTAGCCCCAGCAGGTATGACCCATAGCCCTGAGTAGCATCCTGCGATCATCCAGAATGATACTACAGTACAAGGACAAAATGATTGACTTCAGCAATTGGCTAAGCTTCTGGTATCATTCTAAGGGGGTCCATGATGATGACATGATCGACAGACCACAATGCTTTGCCAGAGGTGGCCTGCACCTGTCGCCCTTGGGATTCCAGATACTGGCTAAGGCTCTTGCCACCCTTATAATGCCTTTTTTAGGCAATGTTCAAATGACCAATTCACCACTGTAACAGGTACAAGCAGCAAAATCTGAGGGTAATGCTACTCAATGCTAGAAGTCTAAACCTCAAAATGCACTCACTCGAGGCACTCCTTAAAATGTAGAACATTGACATCTGTGCAGTGACAGAGACCTGGTTCAAGGCTCCAGAGAGCACCCCTGCATTACTAGGCTATAATTCATATCACACCTTTCGGCCACCTAACCTGGACCGAAACACTAAAGGCAGTGGTGTGTCCATATTCATTAAGGATATCCACACCTCCAGGCTAGTTGCTCAGCATAATGCATCTGAGATTATCCAAGTGCAGCTAACTCTGTGCAAGACTGCAATACAAATTGTAGCTTGCTACAGATCCCCCATCATGCCCCAGGATTCCCACTCCTTATTTCTTGATACACTGAAAAATATTGGGGTAAAACCCAACACCCTAATAATGGGTGATTTCAACTACCCCACCATTAACTGGGAAAACTACTAATGTACCAACATTTTTACTCAACATTTTCTGGAATTCATGAATTCCAATGCATTGGATCAACTTATCCACACCCCCACCACGGGCAGCAATATCCTAGACCTGGTCATTACCAACATGGGCAACCGGTGTTCCACACCAGAGGTCAATTCCTCATTGGTCAGATCCGACCACAAGCTAATCACCCTAGACATCCACATCTCACCCCCACCCCCCATTAGGGAAACCACCATAAAATATTTCTCCAAACCCAACTTCACACTTCTTAAGACAGAAGTGGCAAACTTCACGACAACCATGCAGACAGACAATAGAGGTATGACTGCTGAGTCCTACACACATACACTTTATAAGTAATTACACGAGCACATGGATCATGTAATCCCTAATAGAACCAAGATGCTATCCTCCAAAAAAAGGGAAGCTAATTTGGTGGTCCCCTGCCATAAACAAACTCTACAAAAAAAAAAGAAAGAAACTGTTGCAAAAAAGAGTAAAATCCCATGATTGGAGGAACTTCCTGGTCAGCCTCAGTAAGAAGCTGAGATCCCTCATAAAATCCTCCAAAACTAGTTATGGAAACAAAATCACCACTGATTCTAAAGACAACCACAGAGCATTCTAAAGCTATGTCAAGAATCTCAATGGTAACACTCAGATCTGTTCTGAGTTACAGCACAATGGCACTAAATATACAGAACCAACTGGTATTGCCAACATCCTGGCAGATAGGTTCAGTGCTAACTTTACCCCCCTCTCACCCCCTAAAGGACTCATCTTTATACCAGAAGAATGCAAAGTTCCTGTAATCACATTTGCACTGGTAAAAAACACACTCTCCAAAGCCAAGAACACAGCATCCATGGGACCTGTCAACATACCAGGCTGCATTCTACATGAACCACAGAATGAACTGGCAACCACTTATAGCCTAGTACCTACCTATGAACCTATGAAACTGAAAGATAACATCTTGTTTATGGCCCAGTCATTAACTAATTTAATTTCAGCTATTTTTCTGAAGTTAATCTCCTGTGTCTCAGTCTCCATTGTTAAAATATATACATTTAAATAGTTACAATAATGTATGCACATTTCTGTTTTTTTCCAGTGGTTACATTTTTAAGCTCAGTACTTCACAAACCCTTTTCAACACACACACACACACACACACACACACACACACACACACACACACACACACACACACACACACACACATGCACACAAAGATTCCAAAGCAAACTACATCTTATTAAGTGATAGTATCTCAAAGTTCAGTGTCCCTCCCAACCCCAAGTTCAGAGTGACCTACTGGGAATTGATCACAGAGATCCTGTACAACCATGTAAATGGCTGTATAGAAGCTGCTATACCTACTAGAAAAAAGCCTAAAACAAACTCTAAAAACAAACAACCCCAGTGGAATCCTAACCTTAAGTTATATAACAAAACGGAAAAATTAATGGCTAAAATCAATAAGAGCAACTCCCACCTCCCCTTCAAGTGTAGATTAAAAAAAAGAAAAAAACTTCTCAATAAAAAGCAGTTGGTGTATTACAGTTAGATCTTTGAACCCCCCAGCTCTGCCTCTAAAGCCCCCCCAAAAAACAGAAAAAAAAACAGACAGTATACCAACCACATGGCCAGATGCACGAATGACAAGCCCACCATCCATCCTGCCCCAGCCCTTCAGGTAGCATTTCTGTGCACTGCCCTGAACCCTCCTTCAACTTATTTAATTAATAATAATGTTGTTGTTGTGTCTTTCGGCTTTTCCCGGTTAGGGGTCGCCACAGCGGAACTCCGGTCCGCTAATGATTGGCAGTGGATTTTTACATGCCGAGTTGCCAGTCCTGACGCACAACCTTCAACGGAGGTATGCCCATTCACGCATGTCTCCACACAGAAGACGCTTTAGCTGTCAATCGAACAACACAACGTCTTACTGTGAGGCGACAAAGCTACCGCAGCACCACCACCGCAGTTTATTTAATTAATTAATAATAATAATAATAATAATAATAACAATAATTTCTTTTTTGAAACTGTAGCAAACTCTTTCCTACAAATGTAGCAAGCAGTTGCTACAGTTTATACCCTATCACATGGAACGCTACAGTGCTCATGTTTTAGTTAAAAGAAAATCTTTTTAAACTGTGGCAAACTGCTCCATACAAAGGTAGCAAATAGCTTCTACAATTTACACCCTGTCTGCATGGAGTGCTACAGTGCTCATGTTTTAGTCAAAAAAAACAAGATTTTTTTTTTTTACTTTTAAAATTTAGCAAACTACTTGCCACAATGTAGCAAGCAGTTGCTACAGTTTGGACCACACAAAAAGCACAGCACTATTCAGGTTTTACTTCAAATGTAGTACTGTTTTTTAAAAGCTAGTATTGCATTAAAAAGAGATCAGGACTGTCTGATCACAACCTGCCCCCCCATAAATTTGCATTCAAGGCAGTTACCCCTCTCACCCCTGTCCTGCCTATGCTACTGAGTTTAATATGCAACGTCAAGGAACAAATTATTATGAAAATGAGCAACAAAGATGTAGCCAACTTTCAGGCACTGGGCCTGTGATAACGGGGAGTACTGCCAGCCAAGCTATCTGAAATTTTGTAAATAATTATATGTCATTTGTGAATATTAACATGACATATATAAAAGTGTGACAAAGGGAGATATTTCCAGCACAGCTATCTGGAATTTTGTAAATAATTATGTGTCATCGGTGAATATCAAAATGATTTGGGTAAAATGCTTGTGTTACAATCTGTATTAGAACTATATTTTATGCGTATATCAAACTGCTGGTACAGGCTTTGCTGGGGTTACAGAGTTGATTTTTATTTCAAAGGAGACAGCTGTGTGATCCAGTATCACCAATGAGGATGTGACATGGGGGGAGGGGAGTGCTGTGCTCTCCCATATTAGTGAGTACCAGGTCCAGTATGTTTGATCCTCTAGTGTGTGGGCACACTATCTGGTCAAGGCCATTTGTGTTAATAAAATCCAGGAATTGTGCCTGCAATTATATGTTTCCCAGTCTACAGAGAGGTAGTTAAACTTTCTCATAAATAAGGTATTTCATTTAATGGTAAATGACTCCAGTAGGTCTAGAAATGAGCTATGGGATTCTAGTAAAATAAAAGGTGTGAAGTGTATGGCATAAGACTCTGTCTATGGTGATCTGCATGTGGAAAAATTCCAGGGCATTGTCTTGATTAACCAACATACAGTTACACTTGTTGGTAACACAGATTGAATCTTCTCCACCTTTTACTCCTGTCTTTGCAGCTGATGGTGTAAATGTGTGAAAGACACTGAAGTCTTGCACTGCTGGAATATTTTCCACGGATTTAAGCCGTGTCTCAATAACAGCTCGAATATTTGTATTCTCCAGAGTGAGGAGAGCTTGTAGGGGCTGGAGTTTCCTTTTTAGGCTCCTAGTATTTGCAAGTAACACCTTTAGGTTTCTTTGATTTTATTTGCTATGTCCTTAGGTCTATCAATTTGACATTGCCTAAAAGGGATCTAAGGGGATAGATAAAGTATTTGGAAGTCTAGGGTAGACAGGTGCAGACTATCTTTTGCAAAGCAACATGGTTCACCAACTATATCCTCCCATGCTGACAAATATTGAATCCCCCTGGAAAGACACCAGAAACTAATCCAATTATTGAAGTCAGTCATCTTTTGTTCATACTCTGGCATCATCCTTGGTGAAGGTAGAATGCTCCTCAGTGCAAGGGACATGCCTGTCTGAGACACATATTCATAGAGATCAATAATGTCTGTCTTCATATAGTCCAGGGAAGTTGGTCTCAAGTCGTTAACACCCACATGGACTATGATAGAATCATACTGGTACTTGTGTTGTAGTGACTTGAGTGCATGCATAATTTGATGGATCCTGGCTACAGATAAGCAACTTACCATTATCTATTTTTTGTTCAGTCTAGTGAGTGGGACATCTGTGTGTCATACAATGGAGTCCTCTATGACAAGAGTCCTGTGTAATGTGTTGACTTGTCTTATGGAATTTGCTCTTGGGGCTCCAATGGGTGTAGGTATATGTGTGTTGTTTGATGTTGCTTTTGGTGAGTGCTTTATAGATTGCTGAGAAAAGCCATTGCTGTTTATAGTTGGAGGAGGTCTTTGAGGTTTGACATGATTGCTTTTTCAGTACCTCAGCATAGGTTGGTCTATGTGTGTGCTGAACATTGTGTGATGGATGTAGTTTGTGTATGTTCTTGACAACCTTGTTTTTATGTGAGATTTGGCATTTTCCAGGTCCAAATATATCAAGTTTTATCAAGTTCAGATTTATTTAAGTGGTGTTAGCAACATGCCATCACAATAAATAATAATAAAGCATATTAAACCACAGAAGACAAATTGCACAATAATGAGTACTTGGGATAAAAACAATAAATCAAGGTACACTATATGGAGCATGAATGAGCAGGCTTTATCCACGGCCAAATTTACTAAATCAACAAATGAGCATAACTTAGCCAAGCATGATATACTTTGCAGAAATCCATGCTGGTTAATATACATGTTTAGTACACAGATGTTATCGGTAACATGCTTACTATCTTACTTTCTATATTTTTGTAGACAATGCTAATTATGTGTATTGTCAAGTAATTATCCATGTGAGTTTTTTTCACTTGACTTATAAATGGAGAAAATAGCAACTTTCATAAGTCATGACAATAACCATTTCTAAAATGTTTGTCAGAATGGTCACAAATTATACAGTCACTGTGAATATGCTGCCAGCTTTCATGATGTATTTACTATGACTGCCAAAACTACAAGTGAGACTACACAACATACAATGATCAAAGGCTTTACTCTAGTTTTCCTAAACCTGGACTAATGTGTTTCATTCCCCTTTATAAGGAAAACACTTACACAATAGTTGGAATTACTTCATACTCATTGAAAATAGTTTGCACTACACAAATTTGCTTCTACAGTAGTTATCTTCTAGTGTGTTGCAGAGTCACTTACATCCAGAAAAAGGCCTTAAAGTGCTAAAATTCAGAAGTACAACTTCAGTCTTGAGTCAGTATGCAGTCTTCTAGAACTTTCTGAACTAACTGTGATGAAGGCAGATACTGCCAGCACAGCTAGCTGGAATTTTGTAAATAATTATATGTCATTTGTGAATATCAACATGATTTATATAAGATGCTTGGGCTACAACTATATTAGAATGTATGCCATGTGTATATCAAACTGCTGGTACAGAAGTGTGTGTTGAAAAGGGTATTTGCAAAAGGCTTCTGTTTAAAATGGATCCACAGTATTGCCTACTGGAAAAGAACAGAAATGTACATGCACTATTGTAACTACTTAAATGCATATATTTTAACAGAGGAAACTGGAATATAGGAAGTTAACTTCAGACAAATAGCTGAAATTAAATCACTTTATAGGCTAGGCCAGAGACATAATGTTTGTATTAGGGAGTTTTCTGTATTGTCTTTGGATGAGATAATTACTATTCTTGTAATGTGGAAGAATGTTAATTGTTTTATGACTTTCAGCATCAGCCAAAGATCTGAGGTCTATGTATTTTCACAGGTAGATGCTAAATACTGCCAGCTCTCAGCAGTGGGAGTTTCACCTAGGATATAATCAGATGACAAGAAATGATTTAATTCTGCAGGCTATCCCAGCAGTAATATTTGAGACATTAATTTGAGAAATCTCTTAGTGAGACAGGTCATTCTATATTCTGACTTAGACCTGGCAAGAACCATTCATCACAACATCTGCTTTTCTCTATAAGTACGTTTCTAGGGTATAATAACTCTCTTAGATGTAGTCAGATATATACTGAAGCTTAGTTTAGATATCTTTCTTTATTTATTTGAGACTGTGCTGCAATGTTGTTTTTAATAATTCCTGTGGTAATGAACTCTGATGTAACTGTGAATATATACTGAGTATGTTCTTGTTATTTTATTATTTATTATTAAACATATTTAAACTTTTTATTGGGGCTGATCTTTGTATAGTTATTTAAGTTTTGAGATTGCTTGTGTAATATAAATAAATATGCAAGTACTCTCAGAGCTTAAATATGTCTAGACATACCAGCCACAAAGAAAGGTTTAAATATATTTAATAATAAATAATAAAAGAAAAAGACAATACTAACTATATATTTACAGTAACACCAGAATTCAAAATCACAGGAAATATTTAAAACATCATTGTAGGACAGTCTCAAATAAATAAGGAAAAATATCTAAGCTAAGCTTTTCTATATCCCTGGCTATATCTAAGAGAATTACTGTACTCTAGTGCACTTAATTAGTGAAGCATGGCAGATGCAGTGAATGCATCCTTTAGCTGATGTTGTTAGGTCAAAGACAGAATACAGAATGCTCTGTCTCTCTCAGAGACTTCTTAAATTAATATCTGAAATATTACTGGTGGGATAGCTTACAGAATGACATCATTTCATGTCATCTGACTATATCCCAAGTAAATCCCCCCCACTGCTGAAAGTTAGCAGTAGTTAGCATCTACCTGTGAAAATATGATACACAAGTGCTTTTCCTTAGATCTTTTGCAGATCTTGGAAGTCATAAAACAATAAAAAACTTCCAAGACAATACAGAAAACTTCTCAGCACAGATTGCATCTGTTTTGCTGCACTGAAACTGAAAGATAACATCTTTTTTATGGTCCAGTCATAAAGTAATTTAATTTCAGCTATTTTTCTGAAGTTAAATTCCTGCGTCCCAGTTTCCATTATTAAAATGTATACATTTAAACAGTTACAATAGTTTATGTACATTTCTGTTCTTTTCTAATAGGGGACACTGTGGTTACATTTTTAATCTCAGTGCTTTACAAACTCTTTTCAACACACACTTCTGTACCAGCAGTTTGATATACATATAACATACACTTCTAATACAGTTGTAACACAAGCATCTTACACAAACCATTTCAATATTCACAAATGACATCCAATTATTTACAAAATTTCAGATAGCTGGGATGGCAGTATCTCCCTTTGTCACACTTCTATATACATCATGTTGATATTCACAAATGACATATAATTATTTACAAAATTCCAGATAGCTGGGATGGCAGTATTCCCCTTTCTCACAGGCCCAGTGACTGAAAGTTACCTACATCTTTGTTTCTCATTTCCATGATAATGTGTTCCATGCTTTGCATATTAGACTCAGCAGCATAGCTAGAACAGGAGTGAGAGGGGTAACTGCCTTGGATGCAAATTGAGTGTGTGTGTGTGTGTGTGTGTGTGTGTGTGTGTGTGTGTGTGTGTGTGTGTGTGTGTGATTAAGCAGTCATGATCTCTTTTTAATGCAACACTGGCTTTTAAAAACCAGTATTGCATTTGAGGTCAAGCCTAAGTAGTGCTGTGCTTTTTGTGTGGCATACACTGTAGCAACTACTTGCTACAATTGTTACATTTTAAAAGTAAAAAAAAAATGTTTTTTGACTAAAACATGAGCACCATAGTGTTCCATGTGATAGGGTATAAACTGTAGCAACTGCTTGCTACATTTGTATCAAAGAGTTTTCTACAGTTTAAAAGAAGACATTAATATTATTAACTAAATAAGTTGAAGGAGGGTTCAGGGCAGTGCACAGAAATGCTACCTGAATGGCTGGAGCAGGTTGGATGGTGGGCTTGTTGTGCATCTGGCCATGTGGTTGGTATGTATGCTGTTTTTTTTTTTTTTTTTTGGTCTTCAATGGCAGAGCTGGGGTTGCATAGATCTAACTCTAATAAGCCAACCACTTTTTATAGAGAAGTGTTTTTTTTTTCCTTCTTTTTTTTGATCTTCACTTGAAGAGGTCAGCACTGGTTCATAGTACCAGCTGGTTGAACCAGCTACACTTCTGATTAGACTTGTCAGACTAATAGGTCTTTAGTTGCTGGGGTTGATTGATGATCCACCCTTGTGAAGTGGGATGACCATTGTAGTTATCCATTCTGGTGGTACAAAGCCTGTTTTGAGACTATAGTTGAAAAGTGACTCAAGTTGTCCTGATAGGTCATGTTGTAAGTTATATATAAGGCATCTCAGGATATTGTCATAACCCACCGAGCCTGTGTTTTTTGCCTTAGCAAGTGCCAGCAGGACCTGCTCCCTGTTAATAGCTGGAGAGTAGAGAGGTTATGCTAGTGGGGATTTCATGGGTGAAGGCAGGGAGGGGATTGAGGGTGAATTCTCAGCTGAATTTATCAGCCACAGAATTTGCTGTGTCACTTTACTTAGTGAAGGTGACACCATTAACCACCAGTTCAGCACACTGGTGTGCTGCCTTTGATGTTTCAGTCATAGCTTTAGAAGGCCTTGTGGTTGTCTTTACCATGTGAAGCTATTTTTATCTCATAATTCACTTTGTTGGAGTTAATTAGTCCTCTTATGTTCCTGTTTAGTTTAATCAGAGTGCTCATCCTATCATTGTGAGAGTTGCTCTTATCGATTTTAGCTATTAATTTTCCATTTTGTTATATAATGTATTAAGTTTGGGATTCCACCAGGGTGGTTTGTTTTTTGAGTTTGTTTTAGGCTTTCTTCTAGTAGGTGTACAGCAGCTTCTATACAGCCATTTGCATGGATGTACAGGATCTCTGTGATCAATTTGAAATAGGTTACTGTGAACTGAGGTTGGGAGGGACTGGGACGGACACTGAACTTTGAGATACTATCACTTAATAGGATGTAGTTTGTTTTGGAATAGTTCCTAACTGTTACAGGCTTTGCTGGGGTTACAGAGTTGATTTTTATTTCAAAGGAGACAGCTGTGTGGTCCAGTATCACCAAAGAGGATGTGACATGGGTGATAGGGGAGTGCTGTGATCTCCCATATTGGTGAGTACCAGATCCAGTATGTTTTATCCTCTGGTGTATGTACACACTATCTGGCCAAGGGCATTTGTGTTAATAATGTCCAGGAATTGTGCCTGCAAGCATATGTTTCCCAGTCTACAGAGGGATAATTAAACTTTCTCATAAATAGGGTACTTAATTTAATGGTAAGTGACTCCAGTAGGTCTAGATATGAGCTATGAGATCTAGGAACAGAGAGTGTGAAGAACATGGCATGAGACTTGTCTATGGTGATTTATAAGTGGAAAAATTCCAGGGCATTATCCTGATTAGCCAACATACAGTTACGCTTGTTGCCAGCATAGATTGAAACTCCTCTACCTTTTATACCTGTCTTTGTAGCTGATGGTCTAACTGTGTGAAAGACACTGAAGTCTTGTACTGCTGGAATATTTTCTGTGGATTTAAGCTGTGTCTCAGTAACAGCATGAATATTTGTATTTTCCAGAGTGAGGAGAGCTTGTAGGGGCTGGAGTTTCTTTTTTCGGCTCCTAGTATTGAGCAGTAACACCTTAGGTTTCTTTGGTTTTATTTGTTATGTCCTTAGGTCTATCAGTTTGGTATTGCCTAAAAAGGTTCTAAGGAGGACGATAAAGTTTTAGCCAATATTTGGAAGTCTAGGGAAGACAGGTGCAGACCATCCTTTGCAAAGCAATGTGATTCACCAAACATGTCCTCCCATGCTGACAAATATTGTATTCCCCTGGAAGACACCAGAAATGAATCCAATTATTGCAGTCAGTCATCTTTTGCTCATACTGTATCATAATCCTTGGTGAAGGCACAATGCTGCTCAATGTAAGGCAAATGCCTGCCTGAGACACATATTCAGAGGTATCAATAATGTCTCTCTTTACATAGTCCAGGGAAGTTGGTCTCAGGTCATTAATGCCCTCATGGACTATGATAGAATCATACTGGTACTTGTGTTGTAGTGAAATGAGTGCATGCATAACTTGATGGATACTGGCTACAGATAAGCAACTAACCATTATATTCTTGTTCAGTCTGGTGAGTGGGACATCTGTGTATCATACAGTGGAGTCCTCTATGACAGGAGTCCTGGGTAATGTGGTGACTTGCCTTATGGACTTTGCTCTTGGGGCTCCGATGGGTATAGGCATATGTGTGGTGTTTGATATTGCTTTTAGTGAGTGCTTTATAGATTGCTGAGAAAAGCCATTGTTGTTTATAGTTGTAGGAGGTCTTTGAGGTTTGAGTGAGTCTTTTTTCAGTGCCTCAGCATAGGTTGGTCTATTTGTGTGGTGGACACTATGTGTGATGGATGTAGTGTGTATGTTCTTGACAACCTTGTTTTTATATGAAATTTGGCATTCTACAGTCCAAATATATCAAGTTTTCTCAAGTCGAGATTTATTTAGGTGCTGTTAGCAACATGCCATCACAATAAATAATAATAAATCATATTAAACAACAGAAGAGAAATTGCACCATAATGAGTACTTGGGATAAAAACAACAAGAAATCAAGGTACAGTATATGGAACATGAATGAACAGGCCTTTATCCACTGCCAAATGTACTACATCAACAAATGAGCATAACTTTGCAAAAAATCCATGCTGGTTAAGATCCAAGCTTAGCACACAGATGTTATTGGTAACAAGTTTATTATCTTACTGTCTTTCTATACTTTTATAGACAATGCTAATTATATTTATTTGTCCAGTAATTATCCATGTCATTTTTTAATCACTTGACTTATAAATGGACAAAATAACAATGTTCATAAGTCATGACTATAACCATTTCTAGAATGTTTGTCAGAACGGTCACAAATTATACAGCCACTGTGAATGTACTACCAGCTTCCTTGATGTCTTTACTATGACTGCAAAGAACTTCAAGTGAGGGCATATGGCATACAATGATTGAAATTCACCCTGGGAATCACTGCTGTGGCTCTGCTCAACAGGGGCATAGGGAATTAGTTTTCTTGGGCGGCAAAAGCCAGGGAACCTCATTTGGCTAGGCTTGTATGGGTTCTAGGGCCGATACCCTAGTACTTACCTATGAACCTATAAAGGCATTGCTCTACTTTCTTTAAACTTGTGCTAACATATGTTGCATTCCCCTTTATAAGGAAAATATTTACACAATAGTTGGAAGTACTTCACATTCATTGAGAATAGTTCGCACAACACAAATTTGCTTCTACAGTAGTTATCTGTTAGCATGTCAAAGATTCCCTTACATCAACAATAAGACCTTAATGTGCTAAAAATCAGAAGCACAACTTCAGTCTTGAGTCAGTATGCAGTCTTCTAGAACTTTCTGAACTGACCTTGAATCTTGCTGTCTGATTAATCTTCCACTGCTATTTGCTCTGATTGGTTTTGCTGAATTTAAACTTCACAACACCTCAGTTCTCATTGTCTGATAGTTAAACTTGTCAGACTGGTTGATGAGATAGTTCTACCCATTGGACTCCACTGAGCAATTGTGAATTCTTGCCTGTTTTCTTATGCCTTTGTATTCTAGTGTTACCTCTGGTTACATCAGTTTCACTTTATTAGCTGTTTTTTTTTTTTGAAAAGATGACCACACATATTTTGGTTCAGCTACTTTACTGATGGCAGCTGCTTCAGTATATGACTAGGAATTCAGCTATCTCCCCTCTACAGATCATATAGCTTTCTTGAGTCTGTCAAAATAGCATTTCTGTTTCTGCTTATTCTTTTTCGGCATTTCTCTGACTTTACTGTCATTAAGTAAGTAGCTGGAATCAGTAATTTACTATTCTATCTTACTACCCTCAGCAGTTGAGCGAATGAAAGATTGAGATCCTGCAATGAAATATTCCTATATTTCTGTATTTGTAAGTTAATAATCACCATGGTCTCTACTAGTGTTTTTTTTATCAGATTTTTCATTCAATGAATAGTTCTGTCAACTTGTCTATTTCAAAGACAGCAATATGGACTTACCGTTATGTACATAAACTTGCACTCTTGTTCAAGTTTTTTGAATTCAGTATTCATGAATTGTGGACAGTTGTCTAGTACAACAAAATCAGATATACCTTGTCATAAAAACATAGACTTTGATGCACTAAGTATACTGACGTCTGTTACATCTGTCAGTTTGATCACATCAGGGTACCTGAAGTAATAACCCAGCATATCAAAGAAATAATTTCTTTTTATATTATATTTATATAAAGACCTCTGCACCCACTTTGTTCCATGGTCGCCCTGATGCTATATAAGGTTACATTTATTCTTATGGATGAGCTGCAGTTCTTACAGTTTTGCATTACTGTTTACTATCCTTGCTGACATTCCTGGAAAATGTTTAATGTTTCTATCTCTTTCTTTGCACTTTAGTATTCCATGATATGACTCATTTTCTAAACCATTTGTTCTCTAATACGGTTAGATATAATATGCTTGTCAACTGTGGACACTAAGCACTGAGCACAACCTATTCCTTCCAATGCTGAAGCTTTCTGTACACGACAACCTCTTGATGCCCCTCCTTTCAGTAAATGCATTTTCAAGGAAATGCTAGTATATCTCAAATTCCTTTACATTTCTTCTGTCACAGGAAAAAGTGAAATTACATAAAGAACCTCCACTTCTTCTAGAAAATCTTTATTCTGCTCTGTTACGTGCTTGTGTTCTGCTCAGCATATCTGCCATGTACAGTTCCTTGCTTGGTTTGTATTTCATTTTCAGGCCAGGCTTCTTCAAATAAAGCAGCAACCACAATTATGTTTGAAGTACCTTATATAAAGTTTGTATATGCTTTGCACAGATTTTTGATCTGTTTCTATATCAACAACACTGCTATAGATCTATTCATGGAATTTCTCACATCCTACCATTATTGCAAATAATGTTATCTATATATGAACAAATCTCTTTTGTACACCCTAAATGATTTGTCCATAGCTGTTCTATTTTACATATGACCAGAACCTCCATACAATTTGGACTTAGATCCTCTTGTAACACAACTGGCTTATTTACATCATAAAAATTCAGTGTCAGTGCTTCTGTTATTAGTTTCCCAAGTATTTTAATACTATTTCCTGTTTGTGGTTCCATTGATAGCCTATGTTCTGCTCCAGCAGTTTTCTAAGAGGTGTAGTCGTATCAGATATATTAGTTACAAGCATTGCAGAATACAGCATCTTTTCCAGAAATCTCATTAATGCTTGCTTATCTTCTGGTTTTGTCATTTGCACTATTGCTCTGATTTCAGTTCCTCTGACTTAGAATATGACTCACACATTTTGGACTTTCCATTATTATTTATGCTTTGCTCTTTGTTTGTTTGTGTTTGCATTTGCTAATCATCGTAGAGCATTGATCCACAAGGACCTTTTCAGGCTTAGCCTGGGAGCACTGTCTGATTAAGTGAGTTTCATAGTCACACAGTTAGACAAATAGAGGCTGAGGAAATCAAACAACGGAGCACAAGAAGCAGATCTGTAACAGCCACAACCTTAATCCTGTGCACTGTCAGCCAGACTTATTTTGAAATTATACTCTTTTAGTCATCTGTATCAGTTTCTTGTCATGATCTTTTGTCTGACCCCTACATGAAAAGATAGTGACATTCACAACATGCTCTATGTTTTCAACTGCTTTTGCAACTACTGTTAGAAGTACATGAGGTATTGATAAAATACCAGATGTAAATCTTGGAGCTATATACCTTCCTAAAGATCCAGCTTGGATCAATCACTGCTTTGTATCCACATTTGACATGGTTAAGAGTACTTTCTCGTTTTCAAATTATGGATAATTATGACTTTTAAACATTTATTTTAACTTGTTGCTCCATATAAAAATCTTTTCCTGCTTCCTAGTGAGAATATATTATCCACTAATATTGCTGGCAGGCAGCATTTCCTTAATGGCAACTAAACTTTCCTTTCACTTCATATTCTGTTAATTTCTATGTTTGTATTCAGTGAGAATAATTTGCACTGCACAGATTAGCTTCTACAGTAGTTATCTTCTATACTAGCATGTCTGGCATAGCTTCTGGACTTGGTTTAATATATCATCTAGGCAAGTCATGCAAGTGTTTCATTCAATCAGCATAATTATGCAAGATTCCTAAGGCTCTATGTGTATTTAAGACGGCCTCATATAGGTTGAGTCCTTAATGCAGATAACATAGTTAAAACTAAACTGCTCAAGTCAGAGGACATCATTACTAATTTATTGCAGGATGATTTCATGTTAATATGGAAGTGATTAGCAACATAAAAAAATGGGTAAATGTAAACATATAACACTACTGTAATAATATGACTGTTGTAGCTAGTTATGCTCCACTTAAGCACAAAAACATATATTTCAGATGCACATCTAGCCACATTCTTTGAATCTAGATAAAACTAATAATAAATATACACAGGTTTGTAATAAATAGTGTTATGCATTACTGCTACACATTATTGCACACCAAAAATGCTAAAACAATTGAAAGCATATAAAATGCCAAAGATACATCTCCCAAAGGCCAGATGAGCTATAGAGCTATATCTATAAACGTGCTGCTTCCCTGATGTAACTATGGATATGGCCCCCCTTGCACCCCATGTGGATATATATATATATATATATATATATATATATATATATATATATTTTTGTAACCCATATATTACATATTACCAGGGGAAAGCAAAATTGCCTTACTCCTGCATTCAGCATTTCCATTATAAAAATGCAAAACTAATAAAGACCACAGAAAACAAAATGATTAGTTCATTCAGCTGTCTGACAACAGGAAACACCACCATGTTACACTAAATAGATTGAAATATTTGCAATTTACAGGCTATATTCTTCTAAACACATTAACATTTAAGTTATTGCCTACCTGGTAGGAACAGACTTATGAGCAATAGTTCTACTTCTTCTGCAAAAGGTCATGAGGGCATACAAATACTTAAACCTTACTACAAGTGAAACAGCCTTCAGTAAAATAATGCCATCATCTTAGAAGTGCCTTCTTCTGAATCAGTGGAAAATAGATGTAATAAAGACTTTCAGTGAAAATAGGAAGCAAAGGCTTGAGAGGAAAACACATGCTGGTGTTTTGCTGATAATGATTAAATCTACATGCTATAGTTATTCAGAGACATGGTATTATTTTCACTAGTTGAAGAGATGTGGCTAGAGCTGCATCCCAAATGCATTTTTTTCACCATGCATATAAGAGATATATCATAAATATTGGTGAGACTCTCCAACTTAAAACAGATATGTAATAATAGGCTACTATTTTGCTGTAAATGCTAAATAAATACATAGCATGTGTACATGTGAAAGCATACTAAAGCAAAATACAATGTAAGTACATGTGAAGGTAATGCCATTAAAGTCAATATATTGTAAATACTGTAAAAAACATAAGGCATGTACATCTGATAGATGATATTTTAAAGAAAAGTGTAGATGGCATTGCTCAAACTATTGCAATTACTGTAATTAATGTATATACATGAGATATCTGATTTTTTTAAAGAAGAATATAAGGCATGTACATGTGGATGTAAGTCAGAAAAATCTTAGGAATCTTAACACATCTGTGGATTACATTTTTGAAAATGCACATATTCATGTATGCATATATATGAGCAGATAGATGGATAGATATGGAATATGACAATAATGAAGTAGTACACTTTGTCTGATGTCAGTTTTGTGAATCCAGATGACTAAAAAAAACATTCTGATCAAATAAAGAACAAAAATACAAAGTAAAGTATTTTTGCAAGACTGCGTTTCCTTTTCATCACCACATGGGGGTGAGGAGATTTATCTAAAATAACTCAGAGATCGGTCAATAATGGGGAAAAGGCAAAACTCCCTTACTCATGTATTCAGTAATCTCACCAATCACAGCACTCTGCTAAACTACTCTACTGTACTGTTGATCTGCATGCTGTTTGCTCAACATGAGTTAACTAACTTTCACTCAATCAACCTGCAATTTGATCAGATATATTAATTTATATATTTGTGTATGTGTGCATCTATGCTAAACTATTGAAATGAACAAGCACTGAAACACAGTGCTGCTACTTTGAAAATATATTTACTAAAAAGAAAACAACAGCTCGAAATAACATACAGTTTCCTTTTATTAAGAATTTACCAGAATCCTACCACTAAACTCATACACTTTGTTTTAATAGCAGAAGTGTCAGAGAAAGGAATTTTGCTAAAGTAAGGTGTTGGGTTTGGGTTAATGGTATGGGCAGAGTTAGAGTTAACACAGCTTAGTACAGACTAGCAGGGGGCTTCAGCCACTCCCACATTTACCTTACCCACATGGTCTTGATCATCCTCTTTTCAACATCTGGAGCACAAAATAAAGAGTGCTTTTGGTGACTTTCTCAACCACTTCACTCTCTCAGTAAAGTAATGATTCAACAGAGGGAAGTGCACCCATATATCTATTTATCTGTAGATATAGATATAGAGATAGAGATAGAGATATAGATATAGATAGAGGTAGATATAGATGTAAGGGTATGATGTTGTAATTTGTTTTCTTTCTTTCTTAAAATTCTGAAATAATTTATTTTGACTTACTATACTACTGAATACTTATTAACTTAAGCATAGTGTATACATGCACATTCTGCTGTTTCCTCATAAAACAATGTGAAACTGAAAAATATCAACTGCCTTTTATGTTACTGCTATGGAAATATTTATGTACTGTACCATGTTAGCATTTTCATTTTTTCCTATGACATATTTGTTTTCTTTGGGTCTATATTACAACGTCGAACTCACAGGAGTTTGAACGTTGTAATATCGAACCCAAACATTCGAAACATGAAAAAAACGAAGCCACGGCACACCGATTTTTTTCCCAGGGAAAAAAAATCGGTGGGCCATTTTTTGGGCTTTGGTATTTCCTGCACTGTGGTGTAATCTCAGATTTGGTATATTTAAGTAGGGGGGTGTGGGGGCTAAAGCCCCCACTTCAGTTTAAGTTTAAAGTGTATTTTCTTTTTTTTTTTTTTGTCATGGAACAGCGATATTTTTCCCTGGGAAAATAATCGCTGTTCTGTGTTTTCATCATAATTGGATTTCGAACTTTATGGTTCGATATTGCAATGTTCTAATTCCTGTGAGTTCAACATTGTAATATAGACCCACTTTCTTTGGTTAGCATTGCCACCTTAAAGCAAGAGGTTCTCTGGTTCGATCCTTGGCTGGGGTGCCTTCTGTGCGGAGTCTGCATGTCCTCCCTGTGGTCATGTGGGTTTCCTCCAGGTGCTCTGATTTTCTCCCACATCCCATATACATGCTGTAGGTGGATTGGACACTCTAAATTGGCCCTAGGTGTGAGTGCATGCATGTGTGTGCCTTCTGTGGAAGGTTGGTTGCTGGGCTGGCAACTCAACACTATAAAACTCCACTGCCAATCTTGAGAAGACATGTGTTCCGCTGTGGTGACCCCTAACCGGGAAAAAGCTGAAAAAAAAGAAGAATGCTTAACCATCTACCTTTACTTTATGCCCAAATTAAGTCAGAAATACCCACATTTTTCCTCTGACTGGCTTTCAATCTAAATGCTTCAAAAGCATGGTATGACATTGTATTCAGCAGGTGTGTCTAGCTTAAATTCATCACTTTAGTCAATAATTCTGAGCTTCTTTTGCAAGCAGTTGGTTATCTTATTGCAATGGTTCTTTTTTTCTGATTTTACTTAACAAGTAATTTTATTTTTGATTCGACTCAACTGACATGGAGATTTAATTAAACACTATTATTTTTTTTACTTCTTTGGAAAATTAAAACCAAGCCGCAAGTAAAACCAGAAAAAATGGCAACCGCAGACAGAGAATAAAAGTCCTAACTATAAGTTAGGTAAAGCAATCCCCAAACATTTATTTAGAAGCCCAAAACTATTTAAAGGCAAAGATCCATAGGAAAAAGACATACTCCAGTAAATGTCTACATTATACCGGTAACCATCATTTCCACATTAATTGAGCTGTTGTGAAAGGCCAAATAGTCAGAGTGGCTAGGATGGTTACTGATTTCAATGATTTTATTGATGAATGTTGTTTATTAGGATAGATGTTTTATAATAGGGTCTCTACCATGGCTTTAATTGATTCTATTAAATCTGAAGTTGTAAATAAAAGGAAACTTGGCCAATATATTCCCTTATTACACCCCCAGATTATGAAATCCATCTTCCTGAAGTTAGTGTAAGTTCAGCAATGAATAATATAGGAAACCTAATGCCTGCCAGTTGCTCTAATTGTAATAGTATTTCTAGCATTGGTCCGACATTCATCACTATTTTTAATTCTGACAGTATGTTCATTTCTGACATTATACATAACAACTGGCAGTTGGTTACAGCAGATAAGGATATATATATATATATATATATATATATATATATATATATATATATATATATATATATATATATATATATATATATATATATATATATATGTATGCAAAGCTTGGTGCTTGTCCTAAAATTATTTACAAAAGAGGCATGAATTGCAAGGATTTGTTTGACAATATTTCGAGATATGATACCAAGCAAGTAGGGAAGATTGCAAAATGTGGTCACTGTTCCCAGTGTAAATATATTTTAAGTTGTGATCATTTACAAGTTGGGAACAGACTCATTAGTATATCTGGATGTTTCAACTGCCATACAAAAGGGGTTGTTTATGCTGCTATATGTAACTTTTGCCCTGCCTTTTATATTGGAAAAAAACAAGCATAAATTAAAACAACGGGTGTACAAACACACTTATGACATTCAAAAAGGAAAATCTACTAATGTTCTGTTTAAGCATATTCTTGAATTTAATTATAATGGCTTTTCGTTTATTGTTTTGGAAAAGTCACCCCCACTCCAAGAGGTGGCCCTTGGAGTACTCTGTTAGAGCAGTGCGAATTTGGTGGCAAATTTTTCTCAATGCCTCTGCTCCACCAAGCTTAAATAATATTATTTCTATTTCATGCATCCTAAAAATGAAGACTTATGACAGATGATTTTAAGACAAATTTAATTTTAACAACTGATAAAAACAAAAAAAGAAGGAGCCCGAGCCGTAAACACCAATTTATTATATCTGTTAAGCGCTTTCATCTAAAAATGTATTAAGACTTCATCAGATATGAAGACTTAATACATTTTTAGACAAAAGAGCTTATCAGAGTTAATACATCAGAGTTTGCAGCTTGGGTTCCTTCTTTTTTGTTTTTATCAGTTTAAATTTTAACAACTGAATGTTATCCTAATGATTGTTTTATTATATAATATCCATATTTTAGTTAAGGTTATTTATTTATATGCCATATTATTCATGCCACATTTTTTAAAACTAATTATTTATTTATTATTCATTGCTTCTTTTTATTGGTTTAAGTCTTTGGCTCTTGATGTATTAAGGTGATTGCTGGCAATTTTGGTTTAATTTTGGGCATGCATGCTTAGTATAATCCTTGAAGCACTTTGTAAATGGTTGCTACAATGTTTCTTTAAACAGTTAAATGTATCATGTGACTAAGTTGTATTTAAACCAATCACATGACTACTTTATTATCTGATGAGACTGGCAATACAGGACGAAAGCACTTATCTTTATTCTATCCTGGATTTTAACATATTTTCTATTTATTTCTTGGATTTTACTGTGGTCTCAATAAACATGCTGTGGATTACTTCACATGATTTAAGGTTGAGACTTTTCTCCTCTGTCCACTATTGCTGATTTTTTTTCTGGTTTTCTTTGAAAAAAATTCTGTTTTACCACAGCTTTTACAAAACTGGTTAAACATTGGATACACTTTCTTCTTGTGATTATAGATTAAGCTAGTACATTAGGCCCTACAGTTTCAGCTGTGCTACATGCCCTGCAAATCTTGTAGCTGTCTTTCTTGTTGCCATTATGGCTAATGTCCACTTTAACCTTATGCTTCATTTTTTACTTTATTGTAGTGCATGGAGTATGGTGATTTCACTTCAATATTCAAAAAAAGACAAACCAGTTAAGAGCTAATGTGGTGCAAGACTCAACCTTAATAAATGTTAGGCACCCCCTGCTAAAGCTGTTAAGGTCAGTTCTTGTGCTAGGCAGTAAAATCTTCCCAAACTGACCAGAAAATGACAGCAGCAGATCAAAAGATTTGTTTCTAGCTGCTGCCTGCAGAAATAAATTGTCCTTTTATCCAGTAAACTTAGAAACTGGCTGGAATAACAAGATATGTGTTCAACTGTATTTTCTGAAGGGTACATACTCTGAAAATCAAATGTATGTCATTATTTAGCAACTTCAGTCCTCAGTGGTGTTTCCAAAAACACAGATTTTATGAGGACCAGACGAAAAATATGAAGCAATAACCTGGATGTTCTGTGAAAAACTGGGCAGCTGAGAAGCACGAAATGCGAATACAAAAGTAACAAACTACATTACACTGCCTTTCTGAAAGTGAAAGCTAAGTGCATTATGGCTTTAAAAGCTGTGAAAACACTTAACATTTTTTTATTTAAGTGTAATTAGTAGAACATGGAGTATATATAGCTCCATGCAGTACAATGAATTATGATTGCGTCACTGATCATAATCTAACAATATGTGTTCTTGACATGGATACCAAGATTCCCTTCTCAAGCTGCGTTCTTGAGGTGAATTTCTTGGCATCAGTGCCTTGAACATCTTTTATTATATTATTTTACTGTAACTTGTAGTACATGAAGCAGATAAAGCTCCATGCACTACAAAGAATTATGATTGTATCACTGACCATAACCTAATATTATGTGTTCTCAACACAGATGCCAAGAGTCACCTTTTGAGCTTTGTTCTTGAAGTGACGTTCTTGAAATTCAGGTCTCAAACACATAATAATTAGGTGATGTTTGGCAACCTGATCATAATCCTCTATATTGGCTATCATTTTATGTTATCCTTTTCTATTACTTCAGTTAGATCTTTTAACTGTGCATTTTCCATTTCATCTGCCTACAGTCATAGCTTTAGTAAAGTAAATTCTGATTTTTTTAAAGTCTGACCCTTGTATAATCATTTACTATTCTACAGACTATTCTATTTTCTATAAACAAATCTTGCAGTTCACAATTTTCACAGAATTTTGCTTGGTTGTTTTGTTCAGAAACATAAACATCTGTAGTTCCTGTTAAGCCCTGGTTTCTTATAAGGTATAAATCAAGAATAAATTGTATCCTCTTCTTGAAAGGTAAAATTATTAAATACATTCAAAGCATTCTTCCCCGCAATATGAAGATGCATGAAACTTCATACATTTTCATGTTTCCCAGGTGGTTGTTATGTTCTTATGTCCCATCAACTGGAGTTCAAGTCTTGATGACTTGAAAGACAAAAGAATTAAAAAGGATTTGGTTTTGTGCTAGTCGGATGAGATCATCTAAAGTCTGATCCACTGTCATTGTGATTGTATCGATCTATCTCATTAGCAGTCTTCCTCTACACCTTTACCCTCAATCTTTCCAGTCATAATATCCTTTTCCAGTGATGTTTCCCTTTGAACCATGTGACCAAAGTACAACAAATGCAGCTTCATCAGTATTGTTTTGAGTGGCATTTCCGGTTTAATTTATTCTCTGATTGACTTATTGGTTCATTTCGCTATCCATGACACATGAAAGATTCTTCTCCAACAATACATTTCAAATGAGCCAATCTTACATTGACCTTGTTTCCTGATCCTAGGTACTCATATCATATTGTGAATAATCATTACCATCAACAGCAGCAAACCACTTTTCTTCATTTTCACACGAGGTCACATCAACAGTCTAATTTTATTTTATTCAGAACCACTCTCCTACCTCCTTCAACAGCCTTACATACCTATCTCTGGTTTTCTGTCATGCAATCTATACATCTGTTAGCTGGATATACTTGTCTCCTCTTGCCTTCTTCCAGGCTGTCCAAAATCTACTTTACCAAATTGTGTTCAGCATGTGACCAAACCACTGTAATCTGTGGGGATTCCTGGAAGGATCCAACAAAGATGGCTGTCTAATCCTGAACTCTTGCCTGGCCTAGGGCTGATACAACTCAGAAATATAAAGAAAACTGGACAGTACAGAAAAATAAAGGCAATAAACAATACATAAAAGAAGGAAAATTAAGGGAAAAGCAAAAGAGAGACAACCAAGTAGACATAGGAAGATTAATACAAATGTTGGAGAAAGTATCCAAAGATAAAACATTCCTAAGGAAACAATAGAGTTCCAACAACAAAAAGTTAAAAGAAACTACAAGATGAGCACAAGAAATGCAGAAGGAAAACAGAATATACAGAAGAACAAATAATATAATGCATGGGCAGGCTAAAAGTCCTGGAAGAGGAAGTGGCAAAACTGAAGAATGAAATGCATATGCAGGAAAATAGGTAAAAGAGGGAAAACTTAAGAATCATTGGAATCATGAAATAATAACCAGGGAAGAGCTAAGTACCATTTTGAAAAAAACAAGAGAATCACAGTTATAACCATTTGAAGAACTAAATCTAGTAATAAGTAGAATCCATGGAACAGGAAGAATCCAATGGGCTAAGGCCTAGCCAAAACATGTGCTGTGCAAGCTGTAGTCTTACACAAGAAAATAATGTATCTTCAGGAATGCATGGGTATGTAACATCAGTTTTTTATGATTATATGGTATAAAGCAGGATGACACCTTTCACTTCTGCATTTTCAATTTTTGGCAAGATGCAGTTTTATGACTTGCTTAAAATGGCTATTACTACATATGAATCTGCTAGAGAACTGTAGAAAGGTTATTTTGTAGACTTCCAATGAACATAGAGAAACTTGAGTCACAAATCCTATTCAGAATAGATGTGGCAGGTGTTAAACATTATAGATATGAGTCAGTATACATGCCCTCTGCTATGAGTGCATCACACCCAGCAACAACATGTGCAAATGTTTTCAGTTCTGTTTTACAGAACCTGCATTTGTCTCTTTCTCCACTGTGTTCTATTGACTTTGTAAACCAATGTGTGTGTATGGTCCACTATCTTGGGCCACTATCATTAGTCTTTCATTTGATGGTTTCAATTCAGCAGTATTTAACCATTATTGGATCAAAACTTGGTCAACAAGAGTTTGTTTCAGATTCTGATATTTGTACTTGCTAAAATACTTGTGGATTTTCACATTTTTTATATATATATATATATATATATATATATATATATATATATATATATATATATATATATATATATATATATATATATATATATATATATATATATATATTTTTTTTTTTCTCATCTGATCCTTTTCCTTATATTTTTTCTTTTTGGCAAATTCAGTTGCTGTCTGTTTTTTTCTACTTTTGGTTTGTTTTCCATTCAAACTTCATTCTGATATTCTTCTGCTAAACTAATCAAAGATGTAATTTTAGACATCTTCTCTTCATGTTGTAAACTTGCACTACATTTGAATCTGATTAGTAGTTAGTGGGAGGCTATCTTTACCTCAAATTTACTTTTAGTAGACTTAATTTGCCCTCTTAATTGTTTACATTAGTGCAAGTGTTTTTATCATGCTGGATGTAGCACTTCCTAATCCTGGCTTGGACTTTTTTCTTTTGTTGTACAAACTGTTTATTTTTGGATCCCACAAGGGTGGTGTGTTTTTTGAGTTAGTTCTGGGCTTATTTCTGGTAGGCACAACTGCCTTTGTGCATTTATTAACATGATTGTGCAGGGTTTCTGTTAACAATTCTGCACTGGTAACTGTGTTCACAGGTTATAATGAGGCTTAAAATGTTGACAGGTTATCACTTACTAGTAGGAAGTTTGCCTTAAAATAGTTCCTAAAAGTTCTGAACATTGCAGGGTTATCTAGGGTCACAGAACTGATTTTTATTATGAAGGTGGTACAACATTCTCCTGTGTTTGTGAACACCAAGTTGAGTATGTTTGCACCCTTAGTGAGCATATGGACTATTTTGTCCAAGTTGTTTATTTATGTTTACAAAGTCCAAGAATGTCTGGATCTGTAAGTATGGGGTTGTATGAGGGCCTCCAGTCCAAGTATGGGTTATGGTTTTCTTGAGTCATAGGGGGTGACCTATACCTTGCATGGATATGAGAAGGAACTTTATATATGGAAATCTTAATAGCTAGAAGCTAAACTCATCATCCTGTTTGACTAGTCTTGAGGTGAGTTTGTTGCTGATATAAATTGAGACACCTCCACCTTTAGTCCATGTCTGTGCAGTAGCTGGCTTTAATGTGTGGTATGCTGTCTGGGGCTTTAAACCATTTCTTAATAATTGCACAGATGTCCACATTCTCCAGGGTAAGGAGAGCCTGGAGGGAGCAGAGTATCTTATTTAGGTTCCTGACATTGAGCAGTAAAACCTTTAGCTTCCCTTGGTTTGGTTTTGCTACTCAGTTTGGCATCACCTAAAAAGGCAATATGGAGGAGGAGAATGTTTTAGTCAATATTCAAAAGCCTAGAGAGAGAACAGATGCAGACCATGCTTGGAAAAGCAACTTGGTCAGGTGACCATATCCTCACATGCTGACAAACATTGCACCCCCTTGTAATGGCACCAGAAACTAAACCAATTATTGAAATTCGTCATCTTTGGTTCTCATTGTGGCAGCATCCTTGGTGAAGATAGAATGCTGTTGAATGTTCTACCCATACCAGCCTGGGGCACATACTCTTTGATCTCCATATTGTATCTCTTAATATTGTCTAGGCAGATATGTCTCAGGTCACTTACACCCACATGGACAATGACTAAATTATACTGGAACTTGTGGTCTAATGACTTGAGTGTCTTTTCTTCAGCCAAAACAATATCTGTCAGCTTACGATACAATAGTTCATTACACCTCATTTCCATAAAGTCCAGGTAGTACTGAATAATATTCTATCAAACTTGTCCATCATATATTTAGACTGACCTGTGTAACAAACATGCAATAACATATTCATAGTGAGAGGAACTTATACATTCAAATTAAAATTCATGGGGAGAGGAACTAATGGAACTTGTTGCATCTTTCGGCTTTTCCCGGTCAGAGGTTGCCACAGCGGAACTCCGGTCTGCTAATGATTGTCAGTAGATTTTTATGTGCCGTGGTGCCAGCCCTGATGCACAACTTTCAACGAAGGTATGCCCATTGACCCATGTCTCCAGACAGAAGACACTCTACCTGAGAATCGTACGTGACAACGTCTTACTGTGAGGTGACAGTGCTACTGCAGCACCACCACCACATGGAACTAATGCACTTAAATTAAAATGGCAAAGTACCATATCCCAACATTTCTGGACTCGAGGACACAAAGGTAATACATGATAAATTGATTTGTCTAAAAGATGTGCTATGTACAGCCTTTGAAAATGTACTTTATATGTGATTTGCCTTTTCATAAGCAGATTTGCTAACATTAATTTCCATAAGAAATCATGAAGTTCAACATCATTTGAAAGATGTTTCTGCCTTTCACATCTACTTGATTTTATAACATCTGCAAGATTATCCCAAGCCCTCTCAAAATAATACATATCCATGATTTTCGTATGCCACAAATACCTGTGTTTAGGGATACAAGTTCTACTCAGTTTCTATGCTAATATTTTATTAATATTCTTTTATCACCACTGATGCAGGTTATTTTTTTAGCTAAAAAGTACTGTCCCAAATACCTTTAAACTTTTTCCACAAAAATTTACCAAAAAAAAAAAAATGTAACAGAAAATTCTGATATTATTTTATATAAATGTAATGATGCTAAGAAAATAATGGGAATAATTAAATATTAATAATAATTAATATTAAATGAATAAACCTCCATCTTTTTTATCACAATAAATTATATTCCTTTTAAGAAGGTTTAATTTATACAGTGACAAATATGTAAAAGACTAAAAGTAATAATGTGTTCTCTTTGTGGAAAAGGATACATTTGCCCTATAAACAGCAACTTATTTAGAATAAAAGTATGACTAATATAAACATTTTTATTACATGACATCAGAAATGCAGACCATTTCTTTAAACCAATATGTAAGCCAGAAAACAGTATTTCCCATCTAAAAGTAACAACATCCATAAAACCAAAACCACATTTAAAACTGTAATGTTAGACATTACAAAACATATATCAAATATATCATCACATTTTCAATACCAAACATATTTCTGTCTATTTAAATGTTAACCAACTTCAAACAATGTCTTGCATGACTGACAAACAATTAGCATCCAATGTTTATTTTTAGTTAAGACAGTAAGATCATTGGCATAAGAAAAAAACAAAACAAAGGACCATTGAACACCATGAACTTGTCCCCGTGTAGCTAAAGTATATACCTGGGGATTCAATAAACTCAGTGTAGGCTTAGTGTGAAGCCTACATGGAGTTTATATGTTAGTGTGATGAGCAGCAGTGCTAATTTCATATGCATGCCACTCATCACATGTACAAGAATACAAGTGTAGTTTCAAAGCCAGCAACACCGTTGCCGGCCAGGAATCCTTGTAAAACAGGACAAATATCTGCAAACATGTAAATCTGTTTACCTATGAGCAAACTTGGTCTGCAGGAATGCACAAAGACAAGACAGTTGTAGAATGAACAGTAATCACCTATCTATATCTATATGCTACAGTATATACTGCTGTTTACACTTCCTGTATGGGTATAGTCATATCATCACACAGTTATTCTATATTATGTGACTGCCACACATGGTAACATATCAACGGAGAAGATTTTTCATGATGTAAGCATCCTGACATGATCACTGTAGAGAACATTTATCAAGGACGTTATATACAATAGGGGGTAGGTGCATATTGTAAACCTGTGCAAAATGAATTGCCTAAATTTGAATGCAATGTCAGAATAGGTCTCAACCTAGTGGGACACACAGCAACAGGTTCATAGACAACAGCATACAGGAGCATGTACAATATCGGAATAATGCCACCATTAGTCTTTGTCACTGACAGAGCATATGTGATTGTAATTTATTATACATGGTTCTTCAAGAACACACCTACACAACTGTCATGATTTCTCAGTAATCTATGAGGGGTATTGAAGCACACCTTCCTCAAAAATTAACATCTTTCAGAGGTATTAAGAGTAACACTGTTACACCTGTAGTTAAAATTATGAGCAATCCTGTCTAGATGACGGGTGTGCATGGCATATATATGCCACAATCTACATGATCACAAATGTAACCCATGCCATCAATGGTGCTAATCGGATATATTTACTGTGTGTATCACAGGAACATGTATCACACATGCATCTTGTATAACATCTTGAAGGAGGCTGTGCACCATCAACTCCTAATGGCTATGCATCAAAAAGAATGCTTAGGTATGACTGATAAGTTGTGTGGGAGCAAAAGTGAAACACTTGAGTAACTCATCCCTGGAAGATGTGTTGGAAGGTAAATGCAAAAGGCTGTACTGTACTCAATTATTTGTGTGACGAGAGCTGAGAACAAAGGGGCTATAATGATCTTTGATGTGGATGTCCTGCACATTCCCAGGAGTTGAGCTACATACAAGGGATTCATCACCACTGTGTACACATGCTGGTGGATGTTCCACATACCATCTGCTTGAGTACACAGGTCACATACCACTTGGTCTGCTCATAGGGGTGTTCTGTCTATATAGTAATTAGATTGTATATTTTCTTTCATAAAGGAAGTAATGCCCCCATGATTTTTTCACCTGCTGTGTCCCCATGGCTGTAGCAACAATCCTTTGTTTGTGTTAATACTCTCTGCATTATACCAATATAATACTTAGATTCAATGCTTGTCCACAATTTGCATTCCTCCACAAAGCTGGTTAGCAAAGGATGTGTACATTAGCCTTGACATCTGAGACTTAAATATTGAACAGGAAAGGGCCTAGTACAGAACAGTACAGAACCCTAAGATATGGACCTGCACTTGACTATAGTTAGAAGTGAATTCACACATGTTGACAATATCTGTCATGCATGTGATACAGTTGTCTAGCCACTTGATGTTGTTGTTTATGCCCACTTGAGACAGTTTTTATTAATATCTGAGTTTGTACTTATGTCACATGCATTGGCCAGGTCAAGTTATACATGATTATAGTGTTTTCCCCATGCATGCCCTTATGACCTTCTTGAAAACATCAATCAGATGTAACAGATATGATGTAGCCTTAATAAATCAAACATGGGTTTAGTATGCAGGAGATTACCTGTGCCCTTTTTGATAAGGTCCATGAAGACTCATTAATCTCCTTCACAGATGAGGAGAGTAAGGAGTATAGTTAAATACTTCCATGCATCAGGTGATGGCCCCCCCGGTCAGACAGATCCATGTTGCTATACACCCTTATATGAGAACATAGGCTGTCTGGAGGCTGTATTGAACAACTGTGTTTGCTAGGTCAAGTTTTAAGTAACTCTATAGGCAATCTGCAATGTTGTCAGGGACCATTGATTGTGTGTTATTAGCCATAGAAGGCACACATATGAGCTGCCCTCCTGAGAATAAAAATTGAGTAATGTTTGCATGTATACTTTGGCTGATGGCCAGTGGTGACACAGGGGTGAAGTGTGAGACAAACTGTCTGTTTGCACATTGTCTATATTATTCAATTGGTGGTATGCACAA
>NC_056737.1:60280882-60355882 GCF_019279795.1 Protopterus annectens
GCAAATGTGCAAAGTGGAGATCTATGTATGGGACAATATACTTTTGGGACAGGTGCCCATTTTTGAGTTTTATTTTAGTAAGAGAGGAATGTTGGGTAAAGAACATAGGTATTTTAGGGTTAGGTAAGTAGACTAGGTAAGGAAGCAGATGCAGACAAACAAGACAAACAAGACAAGAGACAGGGATGGTGAGGGACACAACATGTAGGGGGACACCAAGACTGGGGATGGGGAGGGGACATCAGATGCCCAAGCCTGTCAAGCATGGGGACAGTAAGAATCTAGTCCTCAGAACTGTCATCACTGTCCCAGTCCTCAGCTTGCTGTTAGAGTGTTTGATGTTTTTGTTTGCCGAGCATTCTGGCAAACATCTCCTCCATCAGTTTGAGGTGTGCACCAACAGTGCTTTCCATGACCTCAAGCACCATGCCTGGCATCTCTTGGCGGGCGACAAAATCATCACCTCCACCAATACTCCCAGAAGGAACCACTACACCAGCTGTTGGGGTAATGCTACATGATGTAGAGAGCCCAGGTAGTGCAGAGGCCACAGAGGCATTACTGCTAGGTTGGGTCCTAGATGAGCTGAGCATCTGTTCAGGAGCTGTTGGAGTCAGAAAAGGCTTAGCCACAGTGGTTGGCCTATTTCCCTGTGCTATAAATCATTTTGTGAGTTGGCAGAAAATGAGGACAACAAAATGTTGTGACCACACATATAAAAATAAAAAAGAGAGACAAGGGGTGGGGGTAAAAGAAAAAAAATATGATAATTAGTACCATTATATATGACATACAAATAATTACTACAATATAAATATAGGAATTTTACTTTTACATTAACTATACTTTTTAACAACTACAAACTTTGACTGATGATTGTTCCATATAATCCTTAAAATATGCATATATTGCAGACATGCTTGAGCAAATAATGTAGATTAAATTAACAGCATAGTATGTATGCCAATTGTGTTACAATTATTATGTAATATTTTAAATTATTGCACTAGATATTTGCTACAGGTGGATTTGAATCTCCATCATTCGAACATACAATTACAATTTACTCCTATAGTTGGCTTGAGCTACAGACTGAAGCATGCATGCTTGATTTTACAGTTAACATGGGCATGTTTAATTTGCTAATAACGTATTCAAGAGCAATACTTTAACTGAAATAATGTTGTTCTTTTGTGCTGCATATATACCCTAGCATCTCTTAGTCTTTTCAAATGCTCAGCATGGGCATCTCTGCCCACTGATATCTTCTGAGTGGCTGTAAGGGAAAAAGGGGAGAAAAATAGAAGAGCATTATGCATACCAGTCTTGAGCAATATACAGCTTTTTATCTGATTTTAAGTATTATTAACTTTATACTTACACAACTGTTAGATATCAGCAGTCCCAAACTCATCCAGCCACTGGTTGAGTTGTTCCTGTTTATGCCTTTTCAGGTCATTATATTGGTGCCTGCATTGCTCTCCAGTGTATGAAATGCCAGTCACACTGGAGACAGCCTTGACCTGACTATTCCAAGCCTTAGATTTGTATTGAGACCCAGTATAGTCCATCTGCAGTAGCCTATGGCTGTGGTGCTTTACATGCAGTGCAATACAATTTCTGGACTCCTCCACACCCCATATTTGAGCCCTAAATCGAGGACCTTCCCTTCTAGCTCTTGCCATGTCTGTACAGGTCCAACAGCAACAGTTTGACTGTTTTTTTCTTGTCAAATGGAGATGTCACATTTTACAGCTAATGCACAACCCCAAGCAACCATGCCAACCATGTTTACAAGCTCTAAACAGAAAGCAAGAGTGCCAAACACAGAGGAAGGCAGTTTATGAACTCATGAATGTTGACATTACTTTTTGGTTTGGATGCTGATGTAACTGTTAATTGACTTAGCTTTGTAGACATGTATTAGTGGTATACATTTTATGGCCTGACATATTTTCTGGTGATAAAAGTAATTTGTACAATGTGGGATTCAAACCTATGTAAAATAGACAAAGCATATTTTTCCACAGAGGTGTTTTTTCATCTTTGCCAAAAAAGAGGTGCTTCTCAGACATGCTCATTAATTATATATACACAGTACAGAGTGAGGGGTTAACCATGTATGTGTGCGACTTGACATGGTCCTGGGTTATACATTCATGTGTGTGTGACTGTCATTGAAGTATTAAGTACATCTAGGGCCAGAAAAGACAATTATAATTGCAGAAACATAATAGTCAGTATACTCTCAGTCACACATATAATTCATATGAGCTCCAGTGCCATGCATAGTTATTGTTATTTATTACTATTTTTAAAATTTTGTTGTCTATTTTTTTTTAAATTGAGTGGACAAGCATTACTAAAACTGTGAGTGCACTAAAACTGGCTCCCCTATATTATGAGCATTAACCATTTGCCACAGCTAAGGTTGGGCTACAAGTACATTTTTACATTCATTAATGTGCAGAGTGCTTGCTGCAACTGAGACCTTGTTTGTCTGACCTACTCATTAGTTATACATATACATTAAATGGTTGAGTGCTTCATCATGTATGTGTGTGACATGCAAGTTCAGAAAATAAATGTTTAATTGTACTAGCATAATTCTCCTGATACACACAGCTACATATGCAATATTATATCTGATATCCTGTGTATGCTTAGTGTACCTGCTAAAGATAATTATTTCTATGTGTAATTATTTTTTAATGTTAATTTTTATATAAAGTAAACTGGAACAGCAGTAATAATGCTTTGACCTTTGCTGTATTAGAACCCCTACTCACCTGTATTGTAGCCCTTAACTTACACCTGCTGCCACAAGAACAACTAGGCAGCAGTTGTATATTTTCACATTCACTACCATGTATGCGTGCTGACCACCTCGCAGCATTGCTTAGTGGGTTCGTACTATGGCAAGCAAAACGTGCAACAATGTATCCTTCTTGAAACTGACACATACCTGCTAATTGTCTGCAGGTGTTTTGGACCTGCAGGTGTTGTGGAAGCTTGCTGACCATTGCGCAACTCCACTTAGCTGGTTTGTGGGATGGAAAGCAAAAGTGGTAACAATGTATCCATCTTGAAATTAACAATTTCTGCTTGTTGTCTGGGAATTAAACCATGTTTATGCAAAGGTAAGCAACACACAAACATGACAGGCAAAGCTAAACATGCATTATTCTTTTAACAAGTTTTTATCAGGTTTCATCATTAAAAGGTAAATGTGGGACTTAAACCATGTTGTAAATATACTATATACTGTATGCTTCATCATGTTTGCCTGGTGTTACACACACACACACACACACACACACACACACACTTGACTCACAGCTGTAATTTATGTACTCTTTATCATGCAAGTAACTTCACATTACATTTTATGCATTTATCTATTTCACCATGTTTGCCCTAAGCCTCGCACCACTCAAATATAAATATTGCTAAAAATAAAAGAAAAAAAAAAGGAAAAGCATTGCAAAATATGTTTTAACACACATTACAGATTTTTACACTATCCTGGATTTGAACTGTCAGACTACTGAACCTACAAAACACAGGAAGGGGGGTCTTATTTCTCTTTGCCACAGAAACAGCTTTGCACCAGGAATGAATATCTTTGTGCATATAAGCAAGTCCCTTTTACACTACAGTATTATAAAGACATATAACACTTATACTCTTCTCAGTTGATTGTACTTGTTGCTTGCATATTTAGTGCAATTCATTTTCACAACTATTATTATTGTTTGCAACAGTGCAGTTCTGTCTTCTATTTATAATGTGTTCATTCTTCTCTTATGTGTGCTGCACTCTCACACATGCAGTTTATAGGTGTCAAAAGATTTTAATACTCTTAACATATACTGGAAGAATCACGCAGATAAAAATAAGCAAAAAGGTTTATTTTACATGCATGGAGACATGCTACAAAGTACATGGTATGTCAGCAGTCTAATTTCTGTACACTTCACATGGGTTTTTATACCCTTCTCAGCACGTACACAGTAACTGGTTACCAGACAAGGAATTTCAGTCAAGGCTATAAATTCACATACTGGAGCCTTAGATGGTCAGAGGTCAGTCACAAGATAAGCTTGTGCCTGGACCAAGGTAACATCTGTGCATTCCTCTTTGGTCAGCAAATTCTTTACAAGAAAAACAGCTTATTTTAACTTGCTTCTTTGCTTGCAATGCAATTTCACATTTTAACCCTTACTATACATGATACAAAGATGTTGAACACAAAGATTCTTACTACATTTCCCCCCTTACAACACTTTGAATCATAAGTAATACATTTTATTCATACAGTTTTTCGCATGACTCGTGTTCTGTATATTCAGAATAATAAGCTTTAGTTGCATTGGCAGACAATACACTTGATATTATCATTCGGATGCAAGGAATGCAACAACAACCCAACAGTAGGAATATAATGGCACCAACACATATAGCAATTAAGACATTCATAAGTACTGTTCCCCAATTTCCAAACCAATTTTGGAAAAAGTCAGTTAATGGATTCTGTCCTGGTTTTGTAAGTTCAGAAACTTGTTGTAGGATCTCCAGATGGCTGTTAATGTCATATTCATTGTCTGGAATGAATGGACAACACTCACAAGTACCTCCTTTTGCTGCTAGGGGGAAGTCGAGCGCCATACAATTCTGCAATACTACAGTCCTCATTGCAGTTAACTCATCCGTCATCGATTCTAGCGCAGAAAAAGTTGCATTGCTCAGGGTTTTTAACAGTTTTGACAGTTTTCTGAGCTCCCAAATGGATTTTACTGTCCCATACGCTGGAAAAATACCAGCCCAGGAAATAACATCATCGCCCAAGTCCATGTGTTATATCCCCTTGCTGCTACTATGGGCCAAATCGTGTTGATAGATCCAGGATGCATCAACGTTACCTACGGGATTAACAGGTTTATTAACAGCACGTACATTTCATATTTTACCTTGGGGAAGAGAAAATGTATGTCTTATAGCTGGTGCTAAATAACCCAAAAAGCAACTGCCTGACCAATTCCTTGGTAACCATTTATATGCTTTTCTACCACAGATAAAATAACAATCATTTACTTTAAGTGTAATATTGACTGGAACAGAGTGATTTCCTTTATCTTGCAGCCCTTTAAACAAAAGATCATATACAGATAACATTTTTTCAAAGAAACTTGTGTCATTAACAAGCCCTGTACTATTAACAAGCACTCTTATAGGCTTGAAACTCGTTGCACAGTGCTCATCTATTGTACAGTTATGAATTATTGTTACATTACACTGACTCCATCCAACCTTACAGTTCCATTCTGGTGACCCATGAGGGGTAATGCTATTTTGTCCTTTAAGGCTACATTTGAAGTTTCAAATAATAAATTAGTCCATGTATCATTTGCCCCCAAAGGGACTATAACTAACATTAGACCACCATGTACAGTAGGGATAACTGTGCATATCCAACAATTTGAAACATTAAAAGACAGGGCATATGCATCATCTCTCATTACTTGGCTAGTCTTGTTTGAAAATAAAAACGGCCAAAACAGAAAAGTAACACTCACACTTATTAGTAACAAAATTATTTTGGAATGCTTTTGTGGGAAGGGCTGCTCCCTTCCAGTATTTCTCTGCATTGCTACGATAGTCAGATATTCATACAAAACAAGATTACTACTAATCAGTGTTCCTCAGGGGAACTCAAGTTTTGTCCAGTTCAAACTGTTTTACCAGTTTACAGTGTGTCAGATGGATCCATGATGTTCGTTCTTTGATTCGGATTGCTGTAGGTGTTGCGATCAAAACCTGGTATGGACCTTCCCACTTAGGCGAGGCCCAGGATTTCCTCTTGACAATTTTAATCCAAACCCAGCTCCCGGGTTTCACCTCCAGGATCCTGTTGTTCTTCTGATCTGAAAAGCAATCATTCGTTAAAGAGGTGTTAGTCCTGGTCAGCAATTTCCTCATGTAATCTGCTATCTCTTCACCCTCCTCACATTCCGCAGGCAAAAGATTTTGCCACTGCGGGACGTAATAAGGTCTCCCGTATAATAGTTCAAATGGTGTGACCCCTTTTGAGGTGGGAGCGGTACGCATGGACAGGAGTGCCAGAGGTAAGCAGTTTATCCAAGACTGATGTGTCTCGGCCATGAGTTTACGTAACTTGCCTTTGAGAATGCCATTATGGCGTTCACCCAACCCTGCTGACTGTGGGTGGTAGGCACAATGGTGTTTTAACTCGATCTGAAAAATGGCAGCCAGCTTTTGAATAACTTGGTTTACGAAATGGGTGCCATTATCAGAATAGATGCATGTAGGTAGCCCAAAATGAGGGATAATGTTATTTGTAAGTGCCTTGGCTACCGACAGTACATCTGGGTGTGCTACCGGAAAAGCTTCAACCCATTTTGTAAAAGCGTCAATAATGACTAACACAAATTGCTTCTGTTGAACAGGAGTTAGTTCAATAAAATCCATGCAGATTGTGGGAAATGGATACGGAGGCAGTGGAAAAGCTGCTGGGGTGATCCGCACCCCACCACCATGGTATCGTGCACAAAGCAGGTACGATAAACAAAATTGTTTAGCGTATGCTATAAAGCCCTTGGTCCAGAAAATTTGCTGGATCATTTGAACCATAGCAGCAGGGCCCAGATGAGATGGGCCATGCATCACTAATGAGGCATACCTAAAAAGGTTTGTTGGTGAGACATACTTATAATTTGGACCTACAAAAACTCCCTGCTTTTGAATAGCCCCATATTTAACCCATCGCTGTTTTTCCTTAATTTTTTTCTAAGTTCCTGCATTACCTGTAAAGTTTGTAGATCAAATTTATCTGTAGGGTGAAGTTCCTTCTGTGTGGTCTCGAGTGCAACGGTAGAGGTTAAGGCTACACTTTTTGTAGCTTTGTTAGTCAGTGCATTTCCAAGTAGTACTGGATCCTTGGCATTCGTGTGCGCTGCGCACTTGCAGATGGCCAGTCCTCGTGGCAGTTGGACAGCTTGTAAGAGGCTAAGGATTAAATCCTTGTGGGTTATTTCCTTTCCTGAGGCCATAACCATTCCCCTATTTTTCCATTGCTGTGCAAAGACATGGACCATGGAAAAAGCATACTGACTATCTGTGTAGATAGTAACTGCCTTATCCTTGGAAATGGTGCATGCTCTGGACAAAGCAATCAATTTGGCCGCTTGTGTGGACAGGTTCCTGGGGAGGGGTCTTGCCTCTAGTACCGTAGTCTCAGTTGTGACTGCATAACCCACTTGTGTAATGCCTGCCTCATTTTTACATGCTGACCCATCTACAAAAAGGGTCCAATCTGAATTTGCCAAAGGTTGGTCCTTAAGGTCTGGTCTTGGTAAGACATTAGATTGTATCAAATCTAAACACACATGAGGGGCACCATCATCAGATGTAGGTAACAGCGTGGCTGGATTAAGAGTGGTGCATCGCTCAATGGTCATGTGTGGTTGTGATAGTAATGTTGTCATGCAGGATAAGTGTCTGCTAGGAGAGAGAAAGGTAACTTTATCCTGTAGTAGTATTACCACGACAGAGTGCGGTACTCGTAAGGTAAGGTCATGAAACAAAACTAGGGTCGCAGACGCTTGCACAGCCTGTGCGGCTGTGACTACTGCTTGTACACAGTGTGGCAAAGATCGTGCCACTGTGTCCAATTTACTAGAATAAAAAGCTAATGGTCTCAACTTATCCCCATAAGTTTGCAACAGAACCGATGTCATAAAGCCTTGCTTACAATCTACTGTCTGAACAAAGGGTTTTGTATAGTCAGGGAAGCTAAGTGTTGCAGATCCTGCTATCAACTGCTTTACCCTAGTAAATGCCTGTATTGCCTTATCCGTACATTGCAGCGCGTCATGTGCTGCCATGGGAAGTGCGAAAATAAGTTCCGAAAGTGGACTTACTTCCTCTTCATAGTTGGGAATCCAACTACGACAAAAATTTGTTATTCCTAAAAATGACATCATTTCTCTTTTTTGTGCTGGGCATTGGTGCCTGTAAAATGGCTTCTTTTTTACAGTTTTCTAGTTGTCTACCAGCAATTGAAATGGTATAGCCTAGATACCGTACTTCAGTTTTACAAAATTGTAATTTAGATTTATTTACCTTATGTCCCTCTTTCGCCAAAAAATGCAATAACCAAATAGTTTCGGACTCACAGACAGCCTCCGTGGGTGCAGCCAGTAAGATGTCGTCCACGTACAATAGTAGATGACAGCCATGCTCTGGTTGAAACTGTGCCAGGTTTGTCGACATTTCATGTGAAAAGATTGTAGGGCTTTCACAATATCCCTGCGGCAGTCGTGTGTATGTGTACCGCTTGCTCATAAACGTAAAAGCGAACCAAAACCTACTATCTTCCTGTAGGAGAATAGAAAAGAATGCGTTACTAATGTCAATAACAGAAAAATACTTATCCATGGGAAGGATATCATTTAACAAAACAGATGGATCTGGGACCATAGGAGCCCTTGGCACTACAGCAGCATTTACAGCCTGCAGATCCTGTACCATTCTCCATGTCCCGTCCGGTTTCCTTACTGGAAACAAGGGTGTGTTACACAGTGAATCTGTACATGGAATTAAAACCCCAGCTCTCAGTAGAGCTGTAATCACTGGAAAAATGCCTTCTTCTGCCTTTTTACTTAATGGATACTGACGCTTATGAGGTCTAAAATCGGATTTTGAAGTTATTTTAACCTGTCCTGCTGTTTTCATTAGCCCAATGTCATGCTGTCCTAGGGACCATAAGGATTTTGGTACTGACTGTAGTTTCAATTCTTCTTGTGGGGTCAGAAAGCATAGTCAGGATGGCATGCCTCCTGTCGGTGTTAACCGATCTTCTCGAAGATGTACCGTTGGTCTGGCCTGGGTCACCCAATTTAACTTCTGTACCTGAACCCCCTTACCTGCCAGCTATTCCAGTGTCATCTTTGACCAATCGGTAACTTTTTTTCCCAACTATATACCATGCCGTTTGTTCTTCCCTAGTCACAGATACATGTGGGATTGAGGCATTTTGAAAAAGCTGTTGCATGTCTCTTGTGAGACTACAAGTAACTGGAGTTCCTGCCCTGTCCCAATAAAGATTTTGTAATAGGATCCTGGTCACCTTGTGTTTAAAAAATTGTTCCTCATACTTGGGATCAGGTCCCACACTTTTCCTGTAATACATTGTACAGTGCAGTTGTTTGGCAGCCTCTGGTAACTGAATAGCCGTACTATATTTGCTCAAAGCTAGGTTAGTTAACTCATTGGCCACGCTTTGTGGTCCTGTTTCGATAAGATCATTACTATACCAGTAATGTAAATCCCCTTGCCCTACCTGCAACATTTCATCCTGGATTTTCATACGCTTAGCCAAGATTCCTGATGCAGTTGGTACTGCTGCTATTCTAAAAACATGCATCAAATCCCTTCCTAATAAGTTAACAGGGCAAATCCGAGAGACAATCACCCAAAATCTAATGGTTTGATTAGTTTCAGGGTCCATAAACCATAAAGGTTTAGACAAAGGTTCCTTATAGATGCGGACGGCCTTTGACTAATACATAGTCATCAGTAGTCACATTGGACGGCACTGCAGTGTGTTTCAATAAGGTCCTAGAAACCCCTGAGTCACATAGAAATTTTACGTCCCTCCCTTCAACCTGTAATATGATTACCGGTTGCACTTCTAACTGCATAGTCGTAGCTAGAGCTGTCAGGCTAACAACCTGATATTCACCTTTTAGTGAAAAATCAGTTATCTCATGTTCCCATCCTGCACATTCCCTTTTACCTTCTTTATTCACATCCTCAAAATCATCCTCATTCTGTATTACTGACTCTTGCCAGTTGACCTCAGCACCTGGGTCTGGTTCATCTGTGCTGCCATCATATAGTCATGCTGAACTATGACCTGGAGCAGCAGCAGATTTCCCGGGATTCTGGCAATCTCTTGCAAAATGCCCCTTCTTATTGCATTTAAAACATTCCCCCCTGGCGTGGCCAAGGATGAACACAGGATAGCAGCAGATTTCTTCAGCTCCACCAATTTCATTACATTGACAGGAATTAATTACTTAAAAAATTAATTTTTGAAGTAATTTTCTTTCTAAATATGTTTGTTTTACATAGTTCTTGAACTATATCTAAAAAAGAAAGGAAATCTTAATAATATTCCTGTCAGAAATTACTTTGGAAATTTTCCTGTCAGTTTATCAGTCTGAAATGAGTTCCAGTAAGACAAATTCTCAAGACTCCAGCATCAAGAAAGAACTTCAGTCTCTGATAATTATAGTCCAGCAACTTACTGCTAAGATGGATAAAATGGATACTAAAATAGACACTTTCATAGAAAAAACTACAAAACAAATAGACTTGTTACATATGGACCTGCAACAACAGAAGATCCAGATGACAGGCATAGAAGAAGCTGTGAATGACATGGAAAATAGAATACAAGAAGAGGAAATCAACATTGAGTTTCTGCTGAAACAAAATACACATTTACAAACAAAGCTGGATGACCTGGAAAATAGATCTAGGCGCAATAACATTAGGATTTTTGGACTGCCAGAAAATATTGAAGGTAACAATATTACTTCTTTTTTAACAACATGGCTCCCTAAAACTTTAGATTTACCAGAAGCATTCTCTTTTGGTATCGAAAGAGCACATAGATCTATAGCTAATACTAACTCTAACAAAAACTATCCTAGATCAGTTATAGTTAGATTTCTATCATCTTTTGATAAAGAGATGGTTCTTAAATCTGCTTGGGCTAAAGCTCCTGTTAAGATTAATGAAACAACTGTGCGTTTTGACAATGACTATTCTTCCATGGTATTATCTAAATGAAAAGTTTTTCTGCCACTAATAAGGGAGCTTAAAAAAGCACAGTTTAAAACATACCTTCTGTTTCCGGCCAAGCTTAAAATCTTCCTTCCTGATGGTCCTAAAATTTTCGATGACTTAGACTCTGCTTTACTGTTTATCAAAAAAATAAGATTTTGGAAAAAATAGAAGAAATGGAATGGGCTAGTCCTTCGTTAAAGAGACTGGCAACTGAAACTTCGTGGAAGACTTCAGAGAAGAAGAAGAGACTAAAAACAAATGATTTGTACTATGTTTTTTTTCTCTCTCATCATTTTATTTTATTATTAATCTTTTTAAATATAGTTCCTGCATTTCCAAGAAGCAACAAATATTTTGAAAAAGATTTAATCAAAGTTATTCTCTGTGTGCAAAGAAATGTTTTGTTTCATAACTAGTCAAAATATCTGGAGATTTAATGGCAAGCTGTGATTTAACTTGTTTCTCTTTCTGAAGAGGAAAAATAAGGTCAGTAATTTGATACATTTTTTTCCTTTAAAAGTTTATATGTTCTTCAAATGCTATTCCTAATTATACTTTCTTGATTACACTGCTTATGCTTGTTTGTAAATAATCTGTCATGCTTTAACTAATAATAATTAGAACTAAATAATAGTAAATAATATGTTTTATTTTTAACTCTATTAATATAAACAGTAAGTAACATTCTATTGTATATACTTCTTATAGCTTTCTCTTACATTTTTTTTTATTTCTGCCTTACACCCTTTTACTTTCTACTCTCTTTTCTTTTCTTTATTAATATATAGAAATGCTTTTGATCATATAGACACAGTAAATAATAAGATTTGCATAGGAGTTGAGTTGGGACAAAAATGTTGAGTTTTGTTACTTATTAATAATGTTGGGCTTGATTTCACTTACATAGAGTCTGTAATAACCTGTAGAATGCATTGTGAAGGTTTTGTCATGTTTAGATGCATTTACACTGCTAAATGAATGTTTGTCACTAGTTTTAATAAGTTTCCGCCAAAATGTTAAGAGAGACAATCTGGGATGTGGGCTGTCTCATGCACAGTGTCCATGAGCTACTTCAAAAGCTTCAACTCTCAGAATTCTCACAGAGAAGCTGAAAGCAGCTGGTCTCACCTTTGACCTTGATATCACACTGACACATCACAGATACAGGAATAGCAGATTAATAATGTGTTAAAACCTATGTCCCAAACATATACATTACTATAACTCATTTAATTCATCTGATTGACAAGCATAAATAATTTTATAACTCTATACTGGAAGAAATTGTCATGTGATATATTTTAAAGCAGTAGTATAGCATGTTTGTAAAATCTGGTTACTAAAATGTGTTTGCTGTGCATTATTTTGTATAAAGCAGACAGATTTATTGAAGGGACAGCAATGTAAGATGGTGCTCAGTAAAGATACAACTCAGTGAGATCAGATATATATATATATATGTATGTGTGTGTGTGTGTATGTGTGTGTGTGTGTTTGTGTGTATGTGTGTGTGTGTGTGTGTGTGTGTGTGTGTGTGTGTGTGTGTGTGTGTGTGCGTGTGTGTGTGTGTGTGTGTGTGTGTGTGTGTGTGTGTGTGTGTGTGTGTATGCATGTGTATATATATATATATATATATATATATATATATATATATATATATATATGTGTATATGTGTATGTGTGTATGTATGTATGTATATATATATATATATATATATATATATATATATATATGTGTGTGTGTGTGTGTGTGTGTGTGTATGTGTGTGTATGTAGATATGTATATAAATGTTTCTGAAAATCTGCTTAACTATGAAGTATGATTTATAACAATTTCTATGAATACAATATTTTATTCTATTGGCAATAATGAGTTTGAGTAAATGCTCATATACAAGCAATTCAAGGTTTTTTTTGGAAGCTGTTAACTCTATTTACATGACAGAAAATAGATGCATCCTAATATATGTAATGTCTGAATCATATTAGCCAAAGTTTTTGATTTAAATGAATGTTAGAACTTATTTTTCTCTCCTCTTGATTTCTAACATCAAGATTATTTGAATGCTATTTGAATACAAGTGTTTTATATTACATGGATGTATATAGTAGTATGAACAGTTTAAAAAAAAAAAAAAAAAAAGGTTTATTTTAGTTTATATGATGCTGTTTTACCAAATGTGTAGTCTTGTCTTGCTAGATAATTGAATTGAAAACTGTTAACTTCAGTTAAATATAACTAGTATTAAATTGATAAGGTGGTAGCTGACATACTGCTGCTTAGGGTAGGGGTTAACTTGAGTGGTAAATACTACTCTAAGTTGGAGTTTATAACTCCAGGCTGGATGCAAGGTTTAATCCTTACATTATTTTCACTTGTTCATTGTTATTTGTATATAGTTTTGACATCCACAATATATTTTGTACATTCATTGTCACTACAAACAAAATTGAATCCTATACGAAATCCCATAAGAGATTCAATAAATACAGCTATATTTAAAGGTACACCTAAAGGAGGAGATGTAACATTACTTATCTTGTTATTTGTTATTTTGATCATAAAATTCTTAAGTTTTAAAAATGCCAAATGACATCTTTAAAAGGAATTTCTTTAAACATTAATGGATTGAATAATCCATGTAAAAGGGCAAGCCTAATAAGATACATTAATTTACATAAGGTCAACTTAGTCTTCCTATAAGAAACCCATCTCTTGAAAAAAGATATTGATAAACTAGCCACAAACAAATATACAGTATTGGTTAGTTCAGAGCACACTCAGAAAAAAAGAGGAGTGGCTATTTTATGGAATAAAAGTATGCCCATTCCTAAAACCATTAAGTCTTATCAGGATGACAAAGGAATGTTTTGTATGGTTACAATGCAAATTAATGGGAAGACTTACACTTTAATTAATGTATATTGGATACCTGGAATTGGTATTAATACAGTGAAACATCATCTTGATAAGATCATATCATTCTCTATAGGAGATATTATTTTAGCTGGTGACTTTAATTGTATACTACATGAAAGTGATACTACCACTATAGGAAAGAGAAGAATTACATCTAATGCAAAACATTTAAAGGATTTTGCTAATTCTTATCATTTGAATGATATTAATAATCAGATAGATTCAAAATCATTACCATACACCTTTTTTCTAACAGATACAAAACTTATTCAAAAATAGATAGGGTCTTTATTTCTAACCAGATGGTAACAGATTTAATTAATTCCAAAATCATTTCATGTCCTATATCTGATCATAATTCAATTGTTTTTGAATTCATGATAAAAATACTCATAATGTTCAGATCAAAAGGATACCAGCATACTTAACTCAACTAAAAGACTATAAAGAATATATACTTTCAGAAGTAAAACATTTTTTAGACATAAATAACACTACTGAAGTCTCCATTGTTTATGTTTGGGATGCCTTAAAATCATATCTATATGGACAAAGTATCAGATGGTATAATAATAAAAGGAAATCTTGGGATAAGGAATTGTTAGATATTCAAAGTAAATTAGACTCTTACAAACATAATAATAAAGAAAATATTATGGACAAGAAAGTTATTGAAGAAATAAACAAACTAAATGAGAAATACAAAGAAATTTTAACTCATAAAGTTAAAATAACTTTAGAGAAATACAAGTTTTTGTCTTATTCAATAAGCCCCAAATACTTACATAGACTTAAAAATAAAACAAAAAGGTTGAATAAACAAAACCATATCAAAGAAATCGTTTATCTAAGGAAAAAGAAGAATGTTTCTAGTATACCAGAAATACTAGATGAATTTAGATATCACTTTCACAAAATTAACCATAATAATATTAACATGGAACCTAAAGATAAAATAAAGGAGTTTATAACCACAAATATGAATAAAAAGCTTAATAAACAACATATTTAACTATTGGACAAGAGTATTTCATATACAGAAGTTATTACACAAATAAATAAGCTTAAATCAAACAAAGCACCGGGTAATGATGGTATTATACCAGAGATATATAAAATCCTTTCTAAAAATACATATTCATTAATACATAAGGTTTTTATTTTGGCCCAAACTGAGTTAATAACCCCCCCCCCATCTTGGCAATATACATTTATTTCGCCAATTTTAAAACCTAATAAAGATCCAACTAGATGTTCTTCATATCGGCCCATCTCATTACTTAATGTTGATTATAAAATGTTTATGAATATCTTTGCTGATAGATTGAAGACAATCATTCCCGGCATTATAGATATAGATCAGACAGGCTTCATTGTAAATAGAAATACTTTTGATAATATAAGAAGAACTTTAACATTAATAGATTTTGCAAATAGGAAAAAGAAAGATTTAACACTTATTAGTCTTGATATAAGTTCAGCATTTGATTCAGTAAGTTTACCTTAATGAAGTGCACAAACTTCTCGGATGCATTTGTAAATCTAATTGAACATTTATACAAAGGAACGTTGGCTTATATTAAGGTAGGAACATATGTTTCACAAAAAATACCCATTCTTAAAGGTACAAAACAAGGATGTCCACTTTCTCCACTATTATTCACTTTAGTAATGGAGCCTTGGGCTAATTTGATCAGAAACAGTACTGACATAGAGGGTTTTGAAATAGATGAAAATACAACATCCAAAATTCAACTTTTTGCAGATGATGTTCTAATTACATCAGCAGGATCTAATTCTTCTATACAGTCTCTATTTAATAACATGATGCATTTTAAAAGTATTTCTGGTTTAATATTCAATGAAGAAAAAAACTAAAATACTACCTATATATACACGAAAAAATATTCTCATTAGTGATTTTACTAAATATGTACCCAATTCAGGTCAGATAACTTATTTAGGTATAATACTATCTAAAGATATTAAATCTATTATATATAATAATTATAATACCTGTTTTCTTAATATACAAAATCTTTTAATACCTGGAATAATATGTTTTTTACTATGGAGGAGAGACTTACAATTATTAAAATGATAATATTCCCCAAGATTTTATACTTAATACAATCAATAATACTTCCACCTACAAAAATAATTATCAAGAAACTGAACACACTAATGTTAAATTTCTTATGGGCACCTAATAGACCTAGGATTGCATTAAAGAAACATACTAATAGCTGGTCTCAAGGGGGTATTTCTTTTCCAGACTTTAATTTATATACTATCTCTTCTATTGTAAAAGTTATTACTTTATTAATAGATCAGTCATATGTCACAAAATGGAAAGATTATTGGGAGCTAATTAGTATACACTTCATGAAAATCTCCTTAACACATAAAAATATGATTGTAAATAACTCCATGTTATGGTTACTAAAGGAATTTTGTACTTCACCTATTACACCTAAACATATGGTTTGTTACCCATTAAATATTATTATTAGTTATCGTAACTTTATATTCATGCACCCTAAGTATAGGGAATGGAATTTTATTGTATTTCCTATAATGTATACTCAGGGTATGCTTTTGTCATCTACTTCTGAAGGAACTCATTTAGCTATAGATAATGATCTAAAGTACTGGTATCAGTTGATATCTGATAATAAAGTTAAAAATCTAGGTTTCTTAAAACAAGAATTTGATCTAAGAGAAACTTGCTGGTTAGAGGTTCAGACCTTTAGACAACATCTCATTGATAAAATAGATTTAATGTCTATAACTGTTAAAGAATCTATTCCAACACTGATTGATTACTTGATATTATATTTACAACATAAAGTTTCTGATAAAGGTAAACTTTCATACATACATAAAGTTATCAGACAAGAAACTTTTTACAGTGTAGATTCATACTGGAATTATTTCACTTCTATTAATGGGGACACACCAAATCAACAAGATAAACAATATATATTGGAATCTGCTTATAGAACTACGTCTTCCATTGTCTGGAGACTTTATACATGGAAATTTTTACATAGATCTTTTTATACACCTTTGATGATGAATAAAATAAATAATAAAGATAATCTATGTAAGAGATGTAATGTAGAAATTAATGCTGACTGGGCTCATATGTTTTATGACTGTATAAAATTGAAAGAATACTCAAAGTCAATTAATGAATTTTTGCAGGCTCTTTTTACAGATAATTTCATTATTTCTAAATCTCTTATATTATTCAACACACCTGTACCTCAAAGTGTTAAAAAGGTTAAGCTTCCCTTGTTATGGTCTATTCTAGCAGTGGCTAGGAAAATAATAACTAGAAATTGGATTTCAGATACACCTCCTTCGTTCAATGAATTTAAAAATGTTATGAATATAGTGTGCCATATGGAAATAAACACAATTAGGACTAGAACAAATAGAAAAACATCTTATTTTATTGTATGGGATAATTTACAAAATTTGTTAAAAAATTTTAATTTCAATAGCATGGTATTTTAGTTTAATTAATTGATCTGATTGTAGTGGATGTCTTTGTAAATACTTTAGTTGTTTTGTTCAATATTATAATAATACCTATTTTTAATTACTTGTATAAAATTGTTATGATATTTCTGTTATATGTTAAAACAATAAACCTGTTTTGAAAAAAAAAAACATTCCCCCTTCTTTTGTCTGCCTTTGTAATCTTCAAAATGTCCTACATTCCCTCTCCCTCTGCCTCTACCCCATCCCCTTTCTCTACCTCTGTTGGACGGAGCTTATATTAACATAAGTGTTCCATCCGCGCTCACTGTAAAGGTTTGAGCCTGTTTTCTTTTCTTTTTCCTCAAGATATTTTTCTGCATGTAAGGGGATATGAGTCTGTGGACAGGGTATGTACTTTAGCTTCTTTTTGTTTTTACTCTGATTTGTCTATACTACGGTTACGTAGTTCCAGAGTCTCCTCTGCTTGTTTTTTGTAAAACTACGGAGGGTATTTTTCCCTGCTTCTCTGCCCCTGTAAAACTACGGAGGACACCTTTTCTTGATTTTCTACTTCTTTTTCCTGATACTGGGGTGGACCGACCATTTCTTTAGGGACTTCTGGATACAAGGGTGGGGCTGTCGGTTTACGACAGACAACAGATGTCTCATCATCTTCTTTATGGACAAAAAATGCACCTTTTGCACTCGAGCCACCACTTTCCTTATTCAAAAATTGTTCCCTATGTCTCTTATTAGCTTCTTTTAACCATTTATGTGCTTGAGGGAATCCCACCTTTACTTGATTTTTAACTTTGCCTCCTGCGTCCCTACGCAGATCTCTCACCAAATTTTGACATTCCCATAATTTGTCTTTCATTTTTTTATGTATTTTAAGTTTTTTTTTTTTTTTTTTTGGATGTAATTTAAACATATATTCCTCATCTTCAGTCCTTTTATTTAAGCAGCCCTTACTAGCACAACAACTGCTTCCTATTCCCATTTTTCTTATTTAAAAGAAAAACTGTTTCCTTTTCCTGAGATCTCTACTGGTCTTTTTATAAAATTTAAACAAAAGAAATTCCTTTATGACTAGTCCCTTAAAAAAAAGTACTTTTATAAATGTAAAAGCTTACCTTACTGCGGATCTTCTGCCTCGTTCATCACCGTCCCGCGGATCGAATCTAAGAGTGACTGGCCTCTACTTACGACTTCTTTGTCAGAGGTCTTTCCGTTCAAGGGAGCCCGAGATTCATTCTCCCCTCCTGTACAGGTTTTTCAGTCCCTCTTATGCGATTCTTACCCTGAAGAGCTGGCCCCACGTTCTTGGGCGCCAGAAATGTCAAAAGATTTTAATACTCTTAACATATACTGGAAGAATCACGCAGATAAAAATAAGCAAAAAGGTTTATTTTACATGCATGGAGACATGCTACAAAGTACATGGTATGTCAGCAGTCTAATTTCTGTACACTTCACATGGGTTTTTATACCCTTCTCAGCACGTACACAGTAACTGGTTACCAGACAAGGAATTTCAGTCAAGGCTATAAATTCACATACTGGAGCCTTAGATGGTCAGAGGTCAGTCACAAGATAAGCTTGTGCCTGGACCAAGGTAACATCTGTGCATTCCTCTTTGGTCAGCAAATTCTTTACAAGAAAAACAGCTTATTTTAACTTGCTTATTTGCTTGCAATGCAATTTCACATTCTAACCCTTACTATACATGATACAAAGATGTTGAACACAAAGATTCTTACTACAATAGGGCATTTTGTATAATTGTCCTTAACATGTAGACAATATTACATGCCAGTAAAATACAGTTTTCATTAAAGAAGGAGATTTTGGCTATTGGTGCAGAGAAACTGTGAAATGTGTGCTGTTCACTTCCATTTTAATTCTTGCTGCAACTACTTCTGCACTTTGTAAGGGTATCCTGGTTGACACACCCACTGCAGGTAAGACGTCTGAGGTAGTGCCTACACTATGTTTCCATCTGCTACACAAAGCTAAAAGTTTTAACTTGTTGTTTAACTTATTTTAGGTATTTATGTCTTGAAATGTCATGTGACTTTAATTGAATAATCAATTATTTATTGAGTGGATTATGAAATGAGTGTCTGATTGATGGTTGTTAGTTCTGATGAAGTCCATGCATTAAAAATGGATGAAAACACTTAATTTTATTCTTTCACTTTACCACATTACAATTGTTAGGTCCCTGATATTCAACCAGCCACGAATTTCTCTCTGATGGTAATTGTTAGATGGAATCTAACTTTTTATGTTATATTTTATATAGTTAATATGTACCATGGTTGTTTGAAACCTCAATATTGCTCCCTGTATTCTAACATGTTCATTTGTAAGTTATATTTTCTTTTGCCTGTATGCATACATTTGTATGTTAATATGTAAGATGTTTTTGTATTTGTCTATCTGTGGAGATTTTCTAATCGGGTCTCTGCTTTAAAAGGGCTCTGCAGCCTAGTTAGACCAACCCAGTTAACAAATGTGAAATAAATAAATATAAATACGTTTAAATTATCAATTCACAGTTTATTTTTATCCGGGAATATAGTGTGTTTTGTGTTGGCCGGGTCATTACCTCAGATGCTTTGTGGTTATTACTGAGGTATTCTCTTCTTTTCGTGGTTATGCTTTTCTTCAACTATTAATAAACATGTCTTTTTATACTTTTCAAATAATAATTACTGCCACTTAGGCCATGTACTACAAAATGGTAATAAGGAAAGAAGATTATAGCACAAAATAGTCAATTCTAATTCTCAGTCTATACAGTTTAATACCCATTCAGTTTTTAAATCCCTTACCTTCTTTTATAAAAGTAGCATTTTCATTAAGCTAAACATTAAGTACAACATGATCAGAAAATTACACACACACTTATCTACTACTCATTCTAAAAAGATAAGAGAATAGGAATAATAATCTATACACGAGAATAGAAATAGTAATCTATTTCTATAAAGACTTTAATATCAAAACATATTTTCAGGTAGTTTTCTCAAATGACAATTTAAATCTAACAAAACAATAGATATATGTACTCCAACAAAAGGTTTCAAACTGCCAAACTGTTCACTGCTAAACTGTTCTTCTCTACTTTTCATATGGGTGCGAACATATATAGAGGTAGAAAACTACAGCCAGTATGCAAGTAAACCCAGTGACTACAAAAATAAGCACAAATGAGTAAAATAAATGTCACTGGAACCATGAGCAGCTGCTTGTGGTTCCAGTAACTTCTGTTTTACTAGTTTGTGAACATATATAGACAGAACCTGGACAGCAATGCTTTGATATTTAAATTCCAACAATATACACCAACCAGGTAAAATAACTACAAAATCTAGTACAACAAAGTCTGTTTTGAGTACTACTGATATTCCATAACAGGTATCCTATCCAAAACTCCAAAATATTTTTACCTGGCCACATAGTTTCAGCCTGATGTTGTTTTAAAGTGAAACACTTAACATCTAAGAAGCCAGTGATATCAAATGAGGATGCTATACCAAACTGTAATGCTTGTATGTGTGTAACATTTATCAAAGTATTTATATTAAATGATCTATCAAAAACCATCCCTTCTCCTTTATGACAACTTTCTTAACTTCTTGTTTTCATCTTCCTTTTCCTCAATGTATGTCCCTTAGTAACAGAGTCAGGAGCTTTCTCACCATCCTCAACCTCGCCTTACCACACTGAGAACACCATTTTTGGCGCAGTCTTGCATTAAATGATCACATGTGCCACTTTAAAAGCAAGGTTTGTGTTGATTTATATACATTACATGAGCTTTCATTTCATTAATCATAACACTTGGAATATGATTAATTTTTCCTTCAATAACTTTCTAGTAACCCGCATTTCTCTGGTCCTATTCCATAATTTCCTGTCACCATAGACTTTTTTAACATCATGAAAAGAAGTACATATTAAAGAGAAAAATGTAATATTAGCCGAACAAAATTATATATAAACCCAGGAATTCAATAAACTCCATGTAGGCTTAGTGTGAGGCATACACAGTGTTTATGTGTTTGTGAGATGAACTGAACAGCAGTGCTACTTGCATAAGCATGCTGTGCATCACTCTCATATGGATACAAGTGAGGTTTCATGGCCAGCAGCAGTGTTGCTAGCCAGGAAACTGTGTAAAGCAGCACAAATGCATTCAGGCATGCAGACAATTTTACCTCAGAGCAAATTTGTTCTGTGAGACTGTGCTGCTAGCCACAATGACTATCAGGGTTTAATTTAAGGCAATGACTGCACTATTACCACGTTATAGAAAAGCATACTCAGTGCAAAGTACAGTACAAACATGTTTTTGCCATACTGAAATACAAGTTTTGCTGGTGATCAACAAGGGTATATAGACTGCCATTATTAATACAGTAGTCTGGGAAAATGTGTGTATTGAAAAGGGCCACAGACATGAATGGTAGGAATGAATGAAGGAAGGGGAACAAGACTAGTGAAAGATAATAATGTACACCTGATAAGGGCATGTCAGTATACATACACCCCAAAGACAAGACATATATAGCATGAACAATAATCACATATGTACATAATACTGTATGTACTGCTGTTTATTCCACCCCTGTGTGGGTACATTCATACCATCACACAGTCATTGTGTATTATGTGACTATCACACAAAGTCACATATCAATGGAGATGATTGCTTGTGATATAAACACCCTGACATGATCACTGGAGAGAACATATAGCAAGGGCAGTAAATACAATAGGATGTATGTGCATATTGTGAAGATGTGCAAAATGAGTTATATGAATATGAATGTAATGTCAGCATAGGTCTCAACCAATCTGGTCACATGCAACAGACTCAAGGACAGAATTAGACAGAAGCAGGCATAATCATGGACAATACCAGAATATTACCACCATTAATCTGTGACATTGACATAAAATATGTGATTGTGAGTTATTATACATGCTCTGCACAAACACACATGTACAGCTGTAATTATTTGTCAGTAATCTAGAAGGGAAATCATGCACACCCTCCTCAAAAATGACCACTTTTGAGAGATGTTAAAAGGGGCACTGTTACACCTGTAGTTTAAATAATGAGCAATCCTGGCTAGTTGAGAGGTTTGCATGACACATATATGCTTCAATCCACACTTGCAAGAATGTAACCATGCCATCAATGTTGTCAATGAGCTATGTATTTATTGGGTGCATCACAGGAAGAAGTATCACCTGCACCTGTATAAAGCCTTGAAGGGTAGTGCTGCACTATCAACTCCTAATGGTTATGCATCACAAAGAATACTTATACAGTGGATATAAAACATGTACACACCTCTGTAAAATGCCAGGTTTTTGTGATATAAATAATGAGACCACAATAAATCATTTCAAAGCTTTTTCCACCTTTAATGTGACATATAACCTGTACAACTGAATTGAAAAACAACCAAATCTGTTAGGGGAAAAAAATATAAAAAATAAAAAAATGTACAATATGCTGGTTGTATAAGTGTGCACACCCTTAAACTAATACTTTGTTGTGTGAACACACCCTTAAACTAATACTTTGTTGAAGCATCTTTTGATTTACTTACAACATTCAGTCTTCTTGGGTAGGAGGCACATCTTGACTTGGAAATATTTGCCCACTCTTCCTTGCAAAAGTACTCCAAATTTGTCAGATTGCGAGGACATCTTTTGTGCACAGCCCTCTTCAGGTCACCCCACATATTTTCAATTCGATTTAGATCTGGGCTCAGGCTGGGCCATTCCAAAACTTTAATTTTTTCTGGTGAAGCCATTCTTTTGATTTGGATGTATGCTTGGGGTCATTGTAATGATGAAAGGTGAAATTCCTCTTCATCTTCAGCTTTCTAGCAGACACCTGAAGGTTTTGTGCCAAAAGTGACTGGTATTTGGAACTGTTCATAATTCCCTCCACCTTGACTAAAGCCTTAGTTACACCTGAAGAAAATCAACCACAAAGCATGATACTGTCACCACCACACTTTACAGTGGGGATGGTGTTCTTTTGGTGATGTGAATTGTTGTTTTTGTGCCAAACGTACCTTTTGGAATTGTGGACAAAAAGTTCAATTTTGGTCTTATCAGACCATAACACATTTTCTCACATGCTTTTGGGAGACTTGATGTATTGTTTTGTAAATTTTAGCTGGGCCTGGATGTTTTTCTGTGTAAAAAAAGGCTTCCGTCTTCCAACCATACCCCATAGTGCAGACACATGGAAAATACAGGAGATTGTTTTCACATATAGTACACAACCAGTACTTGCCAGAAATTCCTGTAGCTCCTTCAGTGTTGCTGTAGGTCTCTTGGCAGCCTCCCTGGCCAGTTTTTGTCTTGTCTTTGCATCAATTTTGGAGGGACATCTAGTTCTTTGCAACGTCACTGTTGTCCCATATTTTCTCCACTTTTTGATGACTGTCTTCACTGTGTTCCATGGTATATCCAATGCTGTGGAAAATTTTTTGAACCCTTCTCCTGATTGATACCTTTCAACAGTGAGATCCCTTTGATGCTTTGTAAGCTCTCTGTGAACCATGGCTTTTCCTGTAGCAGGCAACCAAGTAAATGTCAGGAAATTCCTACTAGGACAGCTGAACTTTATTTTGGGTTAATCAGAGTCTCTTTAATCGATGGCAGGTGTGTACCCAAGAAGACTGAATGCTGTAATTAAATCAAAAGGTGCTTCAACAAAGTATTAGTTTAAGGGTGTGCACACATAACAAAGTATTAGTTTAAGGGTTGTGCACATTTATGCTACCAGCTTATTATGGGTTTTTTTTTATTTTTATATTTTTCACCCTAACTGATTTTGTTTGTTTTCCAATTGAATTGTATAGGTTATATGTCACATTAAAGGTGGGAAAAGTTATGAAATTATTTATTGTGGTCTCATTATTTTACATCACAAAAACCTGGCATTTTAACAGGGGTGTGTAAACTTTTTATATCCACTGTATATGACCAAAAAGATGTGTGGAAGCTCACTGTGGCACATTATTGGTGTGATGATAGCTGAGAACAATGGGCCTATAATGTCCTTTGAAATAGATGGTCTGCCCATACTCAGGAGTTGTGCTATATAAAAGGGATTTGTCACTACTGTGGGCACATGCTGGTGGAGGTTCCACTTACTATCTACCTGAATACCCAGGTCACATACCACTTGGTTTACTCTCAGTGGTGTGCTGTCCATATTGCAACTAGCTTGTGTACGTACCTTCAAAAAGGGAATAATTCATTTACTGTGTCTCCATGGCTCTAGCAACAATCAATTTTGTGTGTTAATACTTTCTGCAGTATATCCATAATTGTCTTCTTGGATTCAATGATGCTCCACAGTTTGCAGTCATCCACAAAGCTGGTTAAACAAAGGATGTCTATGTGATGCCTGTGCACTGGACCAGTAATCAAGGAGCCTCAATCCTCACCATTAGCACCAGTGAGGGGCATGCACATTGCGAAGGATAATAAGTACACTCACAGTAAAGTACAATTTCCCATAAGAGCACAGAGAGATCACAGTCAGTCTGGTGCTGGTTTCTCTCTTTCTCTCCAGATCCCCAATAAGACTCCCCACTGGCACAGCTATAGGGTTCGTATCTCAGCCGCGTAGTCAAGCCAAACCTCCAGTACCCTCTCTGTCCAACCAGTGCTTTGTGTCCCTGTCCAAGTAGCTGACACACATACACTTTGAAATTTGGTTTATATATAAACACACAGACACTCCTGGGGAAGGCTGGCACGCAGCTATTGCCCCCTCCTGCCAGGCTATAAAGTAGTAATCACTGCCACAAACTACTCTTATCATCTACTAATAAGGCCCTTACCAAAGGGTGACCAATTTCACTGAGTAATATTACTGTTATCCAAATAGTAAGTGTGACCTAGGGGTAAAGCTATTGGAGTGGCTTGCACAGTATCACCAAATATATGCAATGCACTCTAAGAGCTTAAATTGCCTTTACACAAAACAGCCACAGTTGAAAGGTTTAAAAGTAAATAAATAATAAATAAAAACACAAGACAAATCTTATTACTTCAACACAATGACATTACAGAGATCCAAAATCACAGGAAAATGCTTTAAAACAATACTGTATAATAGTCTGATATAAATATAGAAAACAGCTAGACTAATTTGACTAAATTTTTATCTAACTGTAAGAGAAATACTAAGATCTAAGATCCTACTTACAGAGCAAAGACAAAGTGCTTGTGAGTTGGTGTGTTCAAGTTCAGATAAAATCCAAAATGCTCAAATCTCTCTCTCTCTGAGAAGGTCTTAAACTGATAAACACCCAGTACTGCTGAGTCATTTCACATTACATCATTTTTATCACTTCTTTAGTTTTAACAGAAACTCAAAATTTACATTTCTTAGTAAGCTGCACCTGGCCAGGAAGCCACATCAATAAAATATATACATGTAAAGCCTTAGTAATTATCTCTTAAATCAAGACAATAGAAATAATTTCCTGGTCCAGACATCCTCTATCTCCAAGCTTGAGATAAAAGTTATACAATGCTTGACTTAACAGCTTTTTTCCAGCAGAGTGCACTGTGGTTATATTTTTGAAGCTCAGTACAACATATAGTTTAATCATGATATATAGTTCTCTTTACATTTGTAGAACAAGCCTGTGGATTACATTAATATTTACAATGACATAGACTTAATTACAAAATTCTATCTAGCTAGGCTGGCAGCCATCACATATCCCCCCCCATGCAGGAGAACTCAAGCTAGTGTTTTAAGTGACTTTTGAGAAACGTTGCTTGAGACGGTTAGGTCTATTTGAGTATACCTTACCCCATTCCCTGTCTTGAGAGCCCATCTGTGTTGGTGTTGCTATCCCCACTGTGGTGCTGCACTGACATATCATATGTTGCAACCCTATACTCCATTTTAGCAACTTGGCATTTTGCTGGCTGGCTTGGTGTAACCATGTGAGGGGATTGTGATCTGTAACTACAGTGAATTTTCTTCCATACAGATAAGGCTGAAGTTTCTGCAGTGCTCATAATGTGTCTAGACATTCCTTTTCTACAGCTGCATAGCATTCCTCCCTGGGTTGGAGCCTACAACTGAGATAAATCACTGTGTGCCCTTCTCCCTCTGAAGAAATCTGGCTAAGTACAGCCCCCACCCCATGGTTTGAAGCATCCACCTGCACAACAAATTATTTGCTGTAATCTGGACTGGCTAACACAGGGAGTCCTCCCACAGCTTCTTTAAGATTCTGGAATGCCTGCTCACATGCTGCAGTCCACACTACTTTATCTGGCCTGTTTTTCCTTATCAGGTCTGTGAGGGGCAGCTATGGTACTATAACTGGGGACAAACTTTCTGTAATACCCTGCTGTCCCTAAGAATGCCCTCACTTGCTTTTTGGTAAGAGGTGTAGGCCATGCCTGAATGGCTTCCACTTTGGCCAGTTCTGGCCTGATCCTACCACTCCCCACTCTATGTCCCAAATAGGAGACCTCTGCCATACCCACCTGACATTTACTCAGCTTAATGGTCAACCCTTCCCTATGTAGTCTGCCCAGCACCTCCCTGACATGTCGAAGGTGCTCTTGCCAGGAATGGCTGTAGATGGCAATATCATCTAGGTAAGCAAGGGCAAACCCTCCTGCAGCCTCTGAAAAGTTGTTGGGGCATTCTTCATCCCAAATGACAACTTTATTAACTAATTCAAGCTGAAAGGACCTTTGGCTAGCATTGGGAGTCTGGGGAACCTGCCAGTAACCCTTGGTAAGATCAATGGTAGTAACATACTTAGCCCCACATAGCTGCTCTAGAGCCTCATCTGTCCTAGGCACGGGGTAAGCATCTGACTCTGTGTGATTATTTAATTTCCTGTAGCCCACACAGAATCTGGTGCTGCCATCCTTCTTTGGCACCAGCACCACTGGGGAGGCCCAGAAACTGTTGGACTCTTGAATTATCCCTAGTTCCAACATTTCCTGTATCTCCTCCCTCAAAGTCTGTTTGACTCTCTCAAGCACCCTATAAGTGGCCTGCCTAATAGGCCTTTGGGGTCCTGTATCCACCTGGTGTTGCACCAAGTGGGTGAACCTTTGTTTCTCAGTGAACATGTTCCCAAACTCTTGTAACACTGCTGGGATTTCTCAAACCTGGCTAGGAGATAGCTGCTGGGACATTGCTACCCCTTCCACAGAGGTGTCAGTATGAGCCTCACTGAGGAGATCAGTCACCAGATCTCCCTCAGACTCCTCCTGAAATCCACTGCAAATACTTAGCACAAGGGCCTCCCTATCATGGTAAGGTTTCATCATGTTAACATGGTACAACTTGTGCTCCTGCCTCCTGTCTATCAGTTCTACCATACAGTTAACATCTCTGACCTTTCTTACCACCTTGTAGGGTCCCTCCCAAGCTGCTTTCAGCTTTTTGTGTCTAACATGAATGAGACCCATTTCCTGCTGCCCTATAGCATAGTCTCTAGTTTGAGCATTTCTGTCATACCTGACCTTTGTCTGTTGGGGTTCTGCCAGGTTCTCCTGGGGAAAACCCATGAGTTCCCTGAGCCTTATCCTGAGGTTTAGGATATATGCCACAACAGACTCCTTGTGAGATTCATACTCACCCTATTATTTATAATGAATTAAGTCTAGAGGCCCCCCTCACCCTATACCCATACAACCACTCAAAGGGTGAAAAACCTGTGGATTCCTGGGGAACCTCTCTGTAAGCAAACAACAGATGGGGCAAATATTTGTCCCACTCTCTATTAAACTGGTCTGCAAATGCCCTTTGCATGGACTTGATGGTAGAGTTTAACCTCTCAAGAAGACCATTAGTCTGGGGATGGTAGGGGGTGGTATTCAGGTGCTTCACCCCACAGTACTTCCACAGACAAATAGTAAGTGTGACCTAGATAGCTATTGGAATGGCTTGAACAGTATCAGCAAATACATGCAATGTACTCTAAGAGCCTAAATTACCTTTACACAAAACAGCCACAGTTGAAAGTTTAAAAGTATTTAATAATAAATAATAAAAACATAAGACAAATCTTATTACGTTAACACACTGACATTACAGAGTTCAGAAATCACAGGAAATGCTTTAAAATAATACTGTAGAATAGTCTGACATAAATATAGAAAACAGCTAGACTATTTTGGCTAAATTTCTATCTAACTCTAAGCGAAATATTAAGATCTAAGATCCTACTTACAGGGCAAAGGCAGAGTGCTGGTGAGCTGATATGTTCAAGTTCAAACAAAATCCAAAATGCTCAAAACTCTCTCTCTGAGAAAGTCTTAAACTGATAAACACCCAGTACTGCTGAGTCATTTCACACTACATCATTTTTATCACTTCTTTAGTTCCCAGGCTAACAGAAACTCAAAATGTACATGTCTTAGTAAGCTGCACCTGGCCAGGAAAACACAGTAATGAAGGATATTATACATGTAAACCTTAGTAATTATCTCTTAAATCAGGACAATAGAAAGAATTTCCTGGCCCATGCATCCTGTCTCTGAGCTTGGGATCAGGCATACAATGTTTGACTTATCAGTTTTCTTCCAGCAGAGTGCACTGTGGTTACATTTTTGAAGCTCAGTACAACATATAGTTTAATTATAACATATAGTTCTCTTTACATTTGTAGAACAAGCCTGTGAATTACATTAATGTTTACAATGACATGGAATTATTTACAAAATTCTATCTAGCCAGGCTGGCAGCCTTCACATTCTACATTTGCCTTGATACCTGAAACTTAAAATACTGAACAGGAATAGGCCTTGTACAGAACCCTGAGGTATGGACCTGTTCACTGGACTTTAGTGCCTTCACACATTTCACATTATGTGTCCTGTGTGTGAGCCATTTGTCTAACCAGTTGGTTATGTATGTGTTTATGCCCATTTGAGACAGTTTCTCTGTAATACCGGAGTGGAGATTTGTGTCAAATGTCTTTGCCAGGACAAGTTATGCAGGATAACTCTTTTATTCCTGTGCCCTTGGTGACCTTCTTGAAGATACCAACTAGATTAAACAGACATTATACAGCCTTAACAAATCAAAAATGGGTTTGGTACACCATCATGACATTACCTGTGTTCTTTTTGATAAGGTCCATGAAGAATCATTGGTCTGCCTTACATATGAGAGTAGTCAGGATTATGGGTATATAATTCCCTGCATAAGGGGTGACCTCACCTCATGCAGGAAATTATAGACCTATAATCCTGACTCCCCTCATTTGTGAGACAGACCAGTGACTTTTCATAGACCTTATCAAAAAATGGGTGACTGTTGCTTTATACACTTCTGCAAAAACACAGTCTGTCTGGAGGCTCTGTTTAAGTAGGGATCTAATTGTGTCTTGAGAAAAAACAAAAACGGATGCAAGACTCCAACGAACCAACGAAAAGTGTATTGTAACCATAGCATCTAATTGTGTCTGCTAGGTCAGATTTTAACTCATGGTATAGGCAACCTCAGATGGTGTCAGGGCTCATTGATCCTTTAGTAGCCTTAGAGAGCATACGGATGAGCTGCTCTCCTGAGAAAATAAACCGAGTAATGTTTGCATGTATACTTTGGATGGTGGTCAGTTGGGACATGGGGGTGACGTGTGAGACAAACTGTCAGCTATCTGATTGTCTATTGTCTCCGGTTGAGTACAGCTGGACATCCACAAACAGCTCTATGCTTAGTCTTATATTTCCCCTTAACATTTCACACTTAATTTAAGTCAATGATTTGTGACATCTCCAAAAACAACCTTGGTTATGCATCACCTGCCACACACTGGTAATGTTGACAAAGTCATACAACTCTACCAATGTCACATAATTACATAAATTGCACAACATATGCCAGTATGTTTTTCACTGGAAAGCTGTGTCTGAGTGGCCTGACCATATAAGGACACAACACATGGTATATTAATTTCACTCAGGTAAAAATCACTCACTTCTACTTAGTTACATTAGCAAGTAACAGTATACAAGGATATGCCATTCATTTGTGGAGTTAGCTACTTATCTTCCTATTCCAGGTTCAACACTTACCTTGATAGTCCAGCAGTTACAAGTGTGTTCATTTTGGACTGGCTCTGAGTGATGCTAGCAGTAAACAGCCATTAAATGGGTAAGTAAAGGTTGTGAGCACTTCCTGACATCAATTTTATTGTATGTATGTGCATAGGAAGAAAGTTTTGCCCCCTTAGGTGGTGAGCATGTATGCTATACATTGCCTCTTGGCAAGGGTAAGGGCATATTGTGCACGCCTATGTCTACCAACACCTATAGTGCCTAGTGGTTCCCCTTCTGAATCCTCACTTGTGAGTGGCTGTGGTGACCTTGCCAGTGGTGGTGGGATGTGTGCACCTTCCCTTTAGTGTTTCTGTGTTCCTGCTGAAGCTGTTGTCTCAGAATAATAAGGATGGCACAGACAGTGAAAATTTCAGCATAAGTACAGGGATTGCACTGCAAGGCTCTCTCCTGTTGTATCAAGAAACAAGATCTGTTATTTCAGCAACCCAAACACATGCTCTGTTATATGTCTTGTTTCACAATGTGCTCCATTATAGTGTTCTTCAGTGAGTCTGTGTGCATTTCTGATGGGCATTACCAGCCACTGTTCAAGTGCATCCCCTGCATCCCTAGAAAATGACCTTGTGAGATATAGCCCATGGAAAACATCTGATACAGTTGAGTATTGTGCCAGATATGGGAGTTGTGGTAACTGCCGGGGTTGCCAGCACGCACATTCAGGATGATTCCATTAGTGTTACACATGACCTGACAGTTAATGGAATGGAAGCTTTTTCTGTTTATGTACACCCTTCCATGTTCCCTGGGTGATGCTTTGGTTTCAATGTGCATGTGATCATGGCACCCAGCACTTTAGAGAAGTGTGCTACAGGGTAGAAATCCTGCATGTAGTCACTGGCATGTTGCAGCATAGCATTCAGTAATTGATGTAGGTTCCTGGATGCTGATGGCTGTGACACCCCCAGCACATTTCTTGTTTCCTGTGTAGCTAATAATCAAAATGCTACACATATCTTACTCTCCACAGGTATTGGTTCCCATTGGTTTGCTCTTGCTCTCAGTTGACAATGACAAAGGTTGCAGAGTATGCTTTTTACTGCTTGTTTTTGCTAGCCGCATTGTTCCAACCATTTGTTTTAACTGTGCTACTTATCTGAACTGTTTTTGTAACCAAATACTGTTTGCACTTTAAAGTATAAATTTTTAAGTGTTTTCCTTCTGTTTAACTGTAAAGGGCTACGCACTCAAATGTGATAGCCTATTTTCTGTGTTAAAAGTGTTTTTATTGCTGTATTTGCCTTAAATTTAAAAAAAAATCCTATCCCTCTACTTGTTTCCCACCTTTGTAGATCTAGTAAAGTCCGGTTTTCAGTTTGCTGAATTCTGGGCTGTTTGTAAGTTCCTGTGTTGCCCAGACCTTTCTAAGATAGAGGGAATCTTTATGTTCATCAGTGAGAGTGGTGAGCTTTAGAACAGCCTATATGTCGCTGGAGGAGTGGTTTCAGCTCAGAAACTGTAGTTTTATTGGCCGTTTTGGGCTATTTCTATCCTTTTCATATTTCTGCTTAAAAACCTGTGTTTGCATGGTTTTGCGCACCATGCACTACTGCTTAGCTAGGATTAAACTATTCCAAGTGCCATAAAGTCTGCTCTTCAGTTTTTCCCTTAGAACTAGCCAGTTTCTTAATTTTAGCTCTTGAATCTGCTTTTCCATGTTCAGCACTGGTTCAGATCTGTTGTAAGCACTAAATAAGCTACACATTACTGAAGCACTCAAACTTTTTCATTTCATAGTGGTTAACAGTTTTTGTACCTATCTTCCTCAAGCTACTTCTAGGAAAACAGCTCAAGTGCTTCCCTCCCTTATCTAGAGGAAAAGAGTGATTACCCAGGCATGTCCAAGGGACAGCCACCAGTGTTCTTTCCTGTCTACCTGATGAATCTAGGCATCTTGGGGCAATGTAGCAATTGCCTCATGTACACTGACAACCCTCTCCTCCTACCACCCAACACTACAACCTATGAAAGATGTATTTATCTTCCCAAACTGGTGGCAAAGTTCTCTCAACCCAAGACTGAACTTCTCATCCGAGGAGATGGTAAACACTCTCACCACACTGCACTCATCACATAGTCACACTATACCTACACCACCAAAACCCATACATAGATACACAAAATCATTCTCGGAGGCTCTCATTAAGAATCTGCCAAAGCAACAGAGACCTCCAAAGTAGAAACGCAAGCAACCTCCACCCCTCAACACAACCCAAAAGACACATAACACACAGAACCTGTGTGCCACTCAAACACAGCCCATAAGGCACAACAATGTGCCTAACACATTAATTATAGGTAACTCTATAGTCAGGCACACTGATGTTCCACTCACCAGAATAGACAAGGAGAAGGTTACTGTTAGCTATCTGTCAGGTGCCAGGATCTGCCACATAACCCATGCACTCAGGTCACTCTACAGCAAGTACAAATATGACTCAGTCATTGTCAATGTTGGTGTGAACTGCCTGAGATGTACCTCCCTGGACTACATGAAAAGAGACATGGAGAAGCTCTCTGATCTGGTAATCCAGGCAGGTATGACCCTAGCCATGAATAACATCCTACCTTTACCCAGAATTATGTCACAGTATAAGGACAAAATGATTGACTTCAACAATTGGCTAAGCTTCTGGTATCATTCTAAGGGGATCCAGTATCTGTCTGCCTGGGATGACATAGTCGACAGGCCACAATGCTTTGCCAGAGATGGCCTGCACTTGTAGCCCCTGGGATTCCAGATATTGGCTAAGACTCTTGCCACCCCTATAGTGCCTTTTTAGGCAAGATTCAAGCAACAAACCCATCACCATAACAGATACAGGCAAGCAACAACTGAGGGAAATGCTACTCAACACTAGAAGTCTAAACATCAAAATATGCTCACTCGAGGCACTCCTTAAAATGGAGAACATCGATATCTGTGCAGTGGCTGAAACCTGGTTCAAGGCTCCAAAGAGCACCTCTGCATTACCAAGATATAACTCATACCATACCTTTCAGCCATCTAACTAGGACTGGAACACCAGGGATGGAGGTGTGTCCATATTCATTAGGGATATCCACACCTCCAGGCAAGTTGCCCAACATAATGCATCTGAAATCATCCATGTACAAATAACTCTGGGCAGAACTGCAATCCATATTATAGCTTGCTACAGATACCCAACATGCCCCAAGATTCCCACTCCTCTTTTCTTGATATACTGGAAAATATTAGGGTTTAACCAAACACCCTAATATTGGGAAATTTCAACTACCCCACCATTAACTGGGAAAACTACTCATGTACCAACTCCTTCACTCAACACTTTCTAGAATTCATAAACTCCAATGCCCTGTATCAATTTATTCACACTGCCACCAGGGGAAATAATATTGCAGAGCTAGTCATTGCCAACATGTCTGACTGGTATTCCACATCTGAAGTCAACTCCTCATTGGTCAGATCCGACCATAAGCTAATCACCATAGATAGCCACATCCCACCCCACCCCACCCCATTAAAGAAACCACTGTAAAAAATGTCTTCAAAGCCAAGTTCATGCTTCATAAGACAGAAGTGGCAATCTTTACAACACCCATGCAGATGGACAATACAGTTACGACTGCCGAATCTTATACAAATGCACTCTATATGCACTTACATGAGTGCATGGATCGTGCTATGCCTAGCAGAACAAAGACACTCTCCTCCAAAAAAAGGAAGCCAATCTGGTGGTCCCCTGCTATAAACAAACTCTATAACAGAAGGAAGAAACTGTTGCAAAAGAGAGTAAAATCCCATGAGTGGAAGAGCTCCCTGGTCAGCCTCAGTAAGAAGCTGAGATCCCTCATAAAATCCTCCAAAGCCAGTTATGAAAACAAGATTGCCACTGACTCTAAGGGCAACCACAAAGCATTCTATAGCTATATCAAGAATCTCAGTGGCAACATCCAGATCTGCTCTGAGTTACACCACAATGGCATGAAAATTACGGAACCAACTGATATTAGCAAAATCCTGGCTGATAGGTTCAGTTCCAACTTTAACTCCCCAACCCCTAAAGGGCCCATATCCATACCGGAAGAATGCAGTACCCCTGCAATCACAACTCAGCAGGTAAAAACTGCGCTTTGCAAAGCAAAGAACACAGCATCCATGGAACCGGACAACATCCCAGGCTACGTTCTTCATGAACTTCAGAACAAACTGCCCCCCAAGCACCACGTTCAATCACAGCCTCACATCAGGCTTTGTACCCACTGAGTGGCATACAACAACAGTTATACCACTCCGCAAAGGGGGAGCCACCATGGACCCTGGTAACTATCGCCCTATTAGCTTGATGGGCCTGGTCTGCAAGGCCATGGAACGTGTCATCATGGAACTCATAAACAAAGACATTGGTAACCTCCAAACTATGGACCTCACCCAGTTTGAGTCTGTGAAGGGCAGATCATGCCTCCTGAACCTGATTGACCTCTTTGAAACAGTCACCAAATTTGTTGATGAGGGTAAGGCAGTTCACACAGCCTATCTTGACCTAGTCAAGGCTTTCAACACTATCCCCCATTCTGGAATCATAGATAAACTCACTAAACTGGGTATAAATTCATATGTCACAAGATGGATTGCTAACTGGCTCACTGACAGAACCCACACTGTAAAAGTTGCAGACTCCAAATCTGACTTCAAACCTGTGACAAGTGGAGTGCCACAGGGTTCAGTCTTGGGTCTTCTCATACTTGGTATCTACTTCTCAGAAGTACAAGCTAACACAGAGGACCTCTGGCTGATGAAGTTTGCAAAAGACAGCAAACTGGGTGCCATAGTCGAGTCCCTGAATGACATGGACATCCTACAGAAGGGCCTCACTGAGACTGATGTCTGGTGGCAGAGCCATGGCCTCAAGCTCAATGCCAAAAAGTGCATTGCCATTCCCTTTGGTAAAAACTCGGTACCCATGACTACCACATAGGTGGTAGTCCACTTAATACCGAAGGTGTGATAAGAGACCTTGGGACTCAGGTGGACAGCAGTCTATCCTTTGATAATCACATCACCATAGTAGTCAGGAAGTCCTTCTACATGGCACATCTCATCATGAAAGGGTACTCATCCAGGAGAAAACAGGTCATTGTTCCCCTCTACTCGGCTTTCATTAGACCCATTATTGAGTACAAAACCCCTTTTGGAATGTACATCACAAGACATCTGCAACACCAGGAAAGGCCACAAAAATACCTCACAAAGAGGATTGCAGGACTTAAACAGATGCTCTACGCTGACTGTCTCAAAAAACTCCAGCTTTACTCCATAGCATATCACCTACTCTGAGGTGATCTCTGCCTAACATATAAAGCTATGTCAAACCCAGAGCTGCTGGACATGCTACACCTAAAGAACTTCCAATCCCCCCGAGCTACATGCTCCAGGGACCTAAACCTTGTCACCACAATAAACAGAATACCCTGGAGGGATAGATTCCTGTCCCAGAGACTTCCCATACTCTGGAGCAAGCTACCTAATTATGTCAAGCAGAGTTCCTCATTAGCACTCTTCAAGAGAAATCTTGATGAGTGGATGGGAAATATAAAATTCACCCAGGGGATCAATTCTGTGACTCTTCTCAACAGGGGCACAGGAAAATAGCCTTCTTGGGTGGCAAAAGCCAGGGAAACTTATTGACTAGGCTTGCATAGGCCCCTGGGCCGATAGCCTAGTACCTACCTATGAACCTATGAGTTCCTGTAGTGTGTATCCATCCACACTGTAATGCTCTACAATTTCCTCCTCATGCAGACCATGAAAAGATAAAACAGGTCTAAACACCCTCCTCCTTCTTGACTGAGGTTTATTTGCTGCATAAACTTAGGCCTGCTGCACTTACACATGTATAAGAGTAACAGTAGCCCTTAACATTGTTTCCATGTAGAGTAGTTTCCGTAGCTGTATTCTAATAGGTTTTGGAATTTGAGGCCAAAACCTGCACTGAGTACACACAATTGCTTTATAGCATGTTGAATAGCTCCTCCATCCTGGATTGGTTAATTAGCATACAGTTCAGCTGCTTAAGCTGTAATTAACATGCCATGATGTTTACCATGTTTGTGCAGCTATACACTAGGGGTTCTAGTCTCACGGTGGCCAACTTGTGAGTGTGTGTGCATGTGTGTGTGTGTGTGTGTGTGTGTGTGTGTGTGTGTGTGTGTATTTGTTTTCAGTTAATTCACATTTGAGAGACCATTTTAGAACAACATGTGAGACACTCCTACTACCATCTTCTTCTCAAAAATATACACTGCTGATGTCATCTATCTGTCATCTGTCATCAGCTATAAAAGTGTTGTCTGGCACTACAAAAGCAGGAATTGTGCTGTGGCTCTTCCATTAAATATTGTGTTCTGTAGATAGCTAGGTAGGGGTCCTACTCTCATTGCTGTCAACTAGTGTATGTGTATTAATTTAGAAATCAGTATAGTGACAATTTTAGAATGGCACAGGAGTCCACAGCTATGTCAGACACTACTCAGAACATCTTCTTGTAACATACACTGATGATGTCATTCTGTCTAAAGTATACTCCAACATTATTTAACCAAAACTTGTGCTGTGGCAGTAACATTAAGTACTGTGTTCTCCATCTTCTGTAACTAGATATTTAGGGGTTCTAATCTGACAGCAGTCAACTTGGTGCTGCTGTTACATTGTATGGAATTCTATATCTACACTGGTGTAATGTTCAAATCAGACCCAGTCTGCTGCTGTGTGTGTGGTTGGTTGTACATAACAGTCATTGTATAATCTTTTGAATCGCTTTTCATTTCACTACCACTTATGAGAACATTTAACACAGCCCCATGCATGCAACATCCCATTTTTTCCCTCTGGCCACATGACATCCTTCCTGCAGAGAAATAGAGAATGTCCTCATGGCAAAGATGCAGATACACATCATGAAGCAGAGTCCTTCCATGAACGTCTGCAAGCCATCTCCGGGCCACTAGATGTGTGATTGCTAATTCTGTCATGGGATGGTGTACATGTCACATATGGAGAGAAGCACTATGTAATGCAAACAAATATACACATACACTTGTATCCATACTATCTTCCACCATATAGATATAGGGAGTTTGCTATAAATGTTATAATAATGTCTAAGATTTTATGTGATGTTGGCTTTTAGCTTAGTTATGTCCTATGACCCCACGAACATTTCACATGTCAATGTTGCTGTCCTCAACACATGCTATGTTGAGGTGTGTATGTATGGTAGGCCTACAAGATTGTATTATAATCTGTGATGTGAGGTAATGTATTGATAGCCACTGCTGCCATTTCATTACCCACATCACACATAACTACATCTCTGGAGGTCCTCACCAGAAACATACCTAAATACCAGAGACCTCGAAAGCTCAAAATCTCGAATTTCAAAAGACTGAATCCAAAATCTTTAACGCTCAAAATACTGAAAACTCAAAATGCTGAATCTCATAATATTGAGAAAACACAGGACACCAACACTTACTATATTGCAGCACAACTACATACAGAAAAGTGTTACTCTTCTCCAGCTATAATTGGGGGGCAAGGCCACCTGCAACCCCCACACCCCCTGAGACTTAAATATATATACTTAAATATATCAACTCCGAGATTGTCTTCCAGAGAAGAAAATGGCAAACATACCATTATGTGTTTCATGACTGCCTGTTGTAACCTTAGTCATGTTCTCTTTTAATTTGCTATACTACAACATTACTCATCTTAGTGTAGTGAAGTGTGATCTAGGAGTTGATATATTTAAGTAGCAGGGGGTGTGGGGCATGCATGGGGGGCTTGACCCCTTCTTATAGTTGCAGTAGACTAATATAGTTTGTCTTTTATTAGTTTCTGTATGTACTTGTGCTGAAGTATAGTAAGTGTTGGTGTCCTATATGTTTTCAATATTATGAGATTCAGTATTTTGAGTTTTCAGTATTTTGAGTTTTTGAGACTTTGGACTCAGTCTTTAGAAATTCAAGATTTTCCGCTTTCGAGATTTAGAAGTGGACCCGTTAATGATACCACATATACTGAGGCTGTGGACATAGTTAACCTGTTGGCCAACAAGTTCTGTGAAAACTTCACTCCCCTGTTCCTGCCACACATACCCCATGACATCCCTACCACCTCTCAACTACCTTGTATCTCTAAAGAGTAAGTCATAAACATCCTCACTAAGGCCAAAAACACAGCATCAATTGGACCTGATAACATCCCAGGTTGCATCCTACATGGGCTCCAACAAAATTAGCAAGACCATTGGGTACTCTTTTCAATCATAGTCTAAGCACTGGCTTCATCCAAGCTGAATGGAAAAGGGCAACTGTTATTCCCTTGCACAAAGGTGGTGTTTCCAATGACCCTGGTAACTATAGACATATTAGCCTGACTAGCCTTATCTGCAAGGCCATGGAGTGAATCATCATGGGCCTTATCAACAATTGGTCAGTTGCCATATCAATATATTTTGGAGCCTTCCATAGGAAGCCAGTATAAATGTTCACTTGAAGCTTAGACAGCAAGGAAAGGAACAGGAAACTGTGGAAATTCTGATGCAATCAATTTTGAGGAGTGATAGGCCGGTGAGTTCCCATATGACAGAGCAACAGATGACACAGGATAAAATTGAAGAGAAGGTGGCACAAGAAGATGCTATAGAACTTTCTATAGAATACCCACAGGAAATGGAAAACAAGGGATGTGCCCTCAGTTTGGAAGAAAATGAGGTAAGAGAAGAGTTGCTTCATTTAATGGACATGGATAGATATATTAAGATCAGTGAGCGAAATAGACTGCAGAAGGTCAATAAAGCCCAAAAAGAATGAAGTCTGATAAAACAAATTAATGCAGTAATTAGGACTGTCCATATAGATCCATGTGATATAACAGAAGTAAACAGGATATATTACTGTGCTGCTAAATTAATTGATAAAAGTTCTATCACAAGAACACAGGGCAGTGAGGGAAAAGAAAGAGATAAATCAAATACCATCATACAAGTATCAAATAGAGAAAACTATAAAACAATTAAAATGAGAAATGTCACTGTTAGAAGATTATAGAAGAGGAAATAGATCAACAAAAATACTAAGAAAGATAGATGTGATTAAAGCAATGCACAGTATTAGAACAGACCAGGATCTATCACGCACTATCGCAAATAACAAACTAAAAATGTCAGCACAGGCAGAAAAATGTGTGAATTGGGGAAATAAGGTAAAAGGAATTGAAAGAATTCCAAAAAAAGAGGACGTAGATACATTTTGGAGACGTATTTATGAAGATCCTGTGGAACATAAAGATGCTAAATGGATAGAAGTAAAAGAAAGAATAAGAAGTTTAAAGGTATCAGATATGAAATGGGATGAAGTAATAGCCAGAGAGATTGAAACAAAGTTAAGAAAAGCCTCTAAATGGAAAACCCCAGGCCCAGATGCAATACCTAACTTTTGGTTAGATGTATTAACATCTTTGCAAGAGGATTTAGCCATGAGTAAGTACTATTTATATGCTCACCCCAAACAGACACCACACTGGCTAACAACAGGCAAAACAATGTTACAATGTTCTTACTTAAGAGTGAACCTGCAAGCTACCCTAAAAATTATGGACTTTTTCCTTCTGACAACGTATAAACTATACACGGGAATTGATGCCGACAGAGTTTATAGTCATTTAGAAGAAAACTCAATTATGGCAATAGAACAAAATGGCAATAAAAGAAAGTCATATGGAACAAAGGATCATTTGTTGATAAATAAAGTTATAGTGGAGAACTGTACAAAGGGGAGGAATCTAAGTATGGCATGGATTGACTACAAAAAAGTATTTGATAGTATCCCACATTCATAGATAAAAAAGTGCTTAAAAATGTATAAGATACATCCTACACTGATTGACTACATTATAGTAACCATGAAATAATGGCAGACCACTTTGCAATTAAGCCATGATAAAGGACAGATTATTATCTCAGGGACAGAAATTCAAACGGAGATATTCCAGGGTGACACTTTGTCACCATTGCTATTCTGCCTTGCCGTTAACCCATTAACCTATTTACTTAACAGCTTCGGCCATGGCTAGAATTTGGCTCCTAGAAAACAACAAAGTCTAATTACTTCTCTTCTTCTCTTTGTTGATGATTTAAAACTGTATAACTCATCAGATGAGGAACTGAAAACACAGCTGCAGGTTGTCAAAACTTTTTCGGATGATATTAGAATGCCATTTGGTCTTGATAAATGTGCAAAAGCAACCTTTAAAGCAGGAAAACTGCAGCACCAGGAAAACATCAGTTGGGACAAGAATGTGATATAAAAGAACTTGAGCAAGAGGGAGTGTATAAATACTTGGGAAACTATGAAGGATCAGCAATAAAACATAAACAAATGCAAATAAAACTCAGTAAGGAATGCTTTAGAAGACTTAAATTAATTCTGAGAACAGCATTGACATCTAGGAACAAGATCCAAGCTATAAATCAGTTTGCTCTTCCTGCCATAACTTACAGTTTTGGAGCGATTGACTGGCCCCAAAAAGTGTTGGATAGATTAGATATTAAAACAAGAAGGATACTTCATGCTCACCAAATGATTTAACAAAATCACTGTATACCTAGATTATATATCCCCATTCCAACGGAGGGATGGGCCTCCTTGAAATTGATTACATGTATAGATCTGCAATCGTGGGACTCCACACATATCTACTGACCTCACAAGATTGAAATGTAGTGAAGCTTTTGAAACACAAAGAGAATAAATCTAAGATGACTTCTCTATTTAATTTAGCAGAAGCAGATCGATGTCAAGCAGGAATGGAAATCATACCAGAAGTAGATAAAAATCAGGCAGCAAGTGAATGTGGCAAAAAACAACATAAAGAATATAAGGTGAAGGACCAGATGAGAAGGCAAGAAATGTGGAAAAAGCATAAATATAGTTGCAAGTCTAGAAAAAGTTCTGGAAGAACCTCATGTTAATCACAAACAAATGCAGGAATGGTTAATGAGAGGTGAATTCAAACCAAGAAATGAAAGGTTAATATTGGAAGCCCAAGATAGTGGGCTACGTACACACTAGTTTACAAAGTCTGTTGAACGTATGGGAGAAACAGACAAATGTAGGTTTTGTAAAACTAAATTGGAAACAGTTACGCACTTTGTTGCTGGTTGTGAAACACTAATGGCCGAAGGACTGTATATTGAAAGGCATAATAATGTGGCTAGACTGTTGCACTGGGAAATGTGCACACATAATGATATCGAAGTGGCTGAAAATGAGCCACACCGCATCAGAGAAAATGATAAAGTCTACATTACATGGGATCATCCATTACCAGCAGTTCAAAAGATAGATGCTAGAAAACTGGATATAGTGTTCCAGGAAAAGAAGACAAAAGTAGCATTAGTCACTGAAATCACCACACCAGGTGATTACAGTTTCCTGCGCACAGAGAGACACAAAGTTATAAAATATTAGGATTTGCAAGCAGAAATGAGAGCAATGTGGATGAAAGATACCCAAATAGTTCCAATAGTAGCAGGTGCAATGGGTCTTATAAAAAAAGAGTCTAAAATCTTATTTAGATGCGCTACCAATACATGTAACTCCATATGGATTACAGAAGGAGCCATTACTGAGCACATTGTGGGTGCTGCGAAGAGCACTTTTGGCTGACATCAAAGAGTGAAGGAATACTAATTTTGTGAACTTTAATCATACTTTGATTTAGGAATGGGGTCCATTCCCATCATGGTATTAGAAACCCAAAAGATTTGGAAAATTAAAAAAAGGAGATACCTTATTAACAAAGATATAGGTAATCTCCAAACACTTGACCCTACTCAGTTTGGATTTGTCAAAGGGAGATCATGCCTGTTAAACCTAGTGGACATCTGAGACAGTCACCAAGGCCCTGGATGAGGGGAAATCTGTGCATACAGCCTACCTAAACTTATCCAAGGCTTTTGACACTATCCACCTCAGCACCATTGACAAACTCACCCAGCTAGGTATCAACCCTTATATCATTAGATTGGTCACTAACTGGCTCACTGATAGAACACATATAGTCAAAATAGGGGAATCCACCTCCAACAGCAGACCTATAACCAGTGGTGTCCCACAGGGTTCAATCCTGGGACCTCTACTGTTTGGAATTTATTTCTCTGAAGTCCAAGCAAAAACTAAAAGTCTGAGGCTGACAAAGTTTGCTGATGACTGCAAACTGGGAGCAGTCATAGAATCTCCAAATGATGTCAACATCTTACAAGAAGGTCTTACACAAACAAATGATTGTTGCCAAAGTCATGACCTTAAGTTCAATGCAAAAAAAAATGCATTATCATCCCTTTCAGTAACTAGTACATCAATAACAACACCCTAAGTATGCACTCAGTGGTGAGAGACCTGGGCACACAGGTTCACAGCAACTTTACCTTTGATCACCATATCTCCACAGTGGTAAGAAGTGCATTCCATATTGCTCATCACATAAGTAAGGGCATTGCCTCCAGAAAAAAAGAAGTTATAACCTCCCTGTACTCTTCCCTCATCAGGCCAATAATCGAGTACAACGTCTCTTTTGGCATGTACCTTTCCAAGCACCTGCAACAATTAGAAACAGAAAACAGAATCCAAACAGAAATTGAAGCCATGTACAAATGCACCTGATAACATTCCCCACTCTGGGGAAACAGGCCTTCATCATTCCTCTGCATAAAGGAGGCAACAACTATTGCTATCCTGTCCCCATTTCTAACTCCCCTAAAAAATGTGTCAACTCCAACTCTTACCACATCTCTTAGATAATAACCTTCATCCATAAACTGGTTCTCTAGCTATCTATCAAACAGATTCCAAGCTAGTGGGAATGCTCTTGCTAAATAAATAAATTAGAGAGACCACAAAGGTTCCTCACAAGGAAAATTCAAGGTCTTCAGCATCTGCCTATGTGGATCATCTGAAATCACTGTCACTTTATTCTGTTTTATACAGACAACTCAGAGGCGATCTCTGCCTTGCATATAAGGCAATCATTGACTCTGCTTTATTGGAAATGCTGCATATCCGCAAATCAAATGGTACATGGATTACTCACTCTAAAGACCTTAACCTGGTATGTGACATTAATAGAACCTGCTGGAGGGGCAGATATGTCTCTCAGAGGTTACCACACCTTTGGAACAGACTCTCACTTCATGTCAAACAGAGCACCTCATTCGCCCTCTTAAAATGCAATCTGGACGATTGGCTGGGTAACTGTAAATTCACTTCAGGGGTTCCACCTGTGTTCCAATTGGACAGGAGCAATAGGTGCTGATCATGTAAATAAGGGTAGAACCTGGCTAGTTCCATAGGGCCATTAGCCTAATAACTTCCTATGATCCTATGATCCCATAACAGTTGTAGTAATATGCCTCCTGAGAAATGTTGACATGAGATGATACTATGTTTATTTTTGGCTTATTAAGTCATGTGTTTTTGTAGTGGAGCAAATCAACATTTTACACAGCTCTCATTCTACCATCACAGAGACACTTACAGTATGGCACGTGTGCATGTCCATACCTACTATCATTAAATGCTCTGTGACATACATCATTATAATGTCATACTGATTGCATTGACACATAAGTCTTGTTTCATCACAAGTTCTAATGCTGTGATATACAAAAAATATCACATTTTGATTCCATTGCACCATTGTGGAATTCATTGTATGTGCAATTGTGTTGCTGTTCCCAAGGATTATTGAGGTGGTCAGGAGCATCGTTGTGTGTTTATCAGCATTTGTGTCAGTATATGTTCTGCATTAACTACAACCAATTTATTTGTAATTTGTCCTTATATGGCATCAGGCAGCTTAAACATAGCTTTCCCAAGAAATACGTATAGGCAGATTTTGTGCAATTCATGTAATTGCATGACATTGGTACAGTTATATGACTGCGTGAAAAGTACCAGTGTGTAGCATGTTTTGCATAACCAAGGCTGAATTTGGAGGTGCTGTCACAAATCATTTATTTAAATAAGTGTATAATATTGAGGGGAATACACAACTAAGCACAGAGCTGCTTGTGGATGCTACAAGCCATACTCAGCCAGAGAAAATACACTATCTGCTAGCTGACAGTTTGTCTCACACTTCACCCCCTGTTGCCAATGGCCAACAACCAAAGTATACATGCAAACATTATTCAGTTTATCTTCTCAGGAGAGCAGCTCATCTTTGTGCACTCTGAGGCTAAAACACAGAATCAATGGACCCTGGCAACATCCCAGGTTGCCTATAGCATGACTTAAAACATAACCTAGCAGAATCAGTTGGATCCCTACTGAAATACACCCTCCATACAGCCTATTTTCTTGCAGAAGGGTGGACAGCAACAGCCATCTGTCTGAACGGGGAGAGACCATCCCTGATGTAGGGACTTATAGACCCATACTCCTGCCTCTACTCATCTGTGAGGCAGACCAACAAGTCATTATGGACCTTATCAAAGGGGACTTAGGTAATCTTCTGACTGTGTGCCAAGCCCATGTTTGATTTGTTAAGGCTATATCATGTCTGATCCAGTTGACATCTTCAAGAAGGTCACTAAGGAGATATATGAGGAAAAGACTATATTCACACATAACTTGGCCTGGCCACAGCATTTGACACAAATCCACACTCAGGTTTTGCAGAAGAACTGTTTCAAGTGGACATAAATACCAATGTCACCAAGAGGGTAGGCAAATGGTTCACCTTCAGGACACATAATGTTGAACTGTGTGAAGTCACCTCTAGCTAGAGTCCAGTGACCAGGTATTTACCTCAGGAATCTGTACTAGGCCCCTTTCTGTTCAGTATTTAAGTCTCAGAAGTCAAGACAAACTTATACATCCTATATCTAACCAACTTTGTGCATGACTGTAAATTATGGAAAATCATTGAATCCAAGGATGGTATTGGTATAATGCAGAAAGTATTAACACACACAAAGGATTTTTGCCAAAGCTATGGAGACATAGCACATGAAGAAAAATCATGATTAGTTACTTTACAAAAGTAAATACACAAGCTATTTACGCTATACACCTCTATGGGCAGACGAAGTGGTGCATGACTTGGGTACTCAGGTAGATAGCAAGCGGACCTTCCACCATTATGTACCCACAGTGATGGCAAATACCTTGTATTTAGCATAACTCCTGATTTTGGGCAGGACATCCCCATCAAAGGAGATTATAGTCCCATTGTTCTCAGCCTTCATGACACCAGTGATTGAGTACAATGCACCCTTTTGCATGTACATCACCACACATCTTCCATGGCTGATTTATTCAAGTGCATCCCTTTTGCCACAGTGGGCTTCCACACATCATTTTGGTCATACATAAGTATTCTTTGTGATGCATAACCATTAGGAGTTGACAGTACAGGATTACCCTTCAAGGTGCTATACAAGATGCAGGTGTGATACGTCTTCCTGTGATGCATCCAGTAAATACATAGCTCATTGCCAACATTGATGGCATGGGTACATTCTGGAAAGTGTGGATTGTGGCATATATACGTCATGCGGGTCTATATCATGACATCAAAAAAAATGGGTAAAGAACAGCATTTACATTGAAAAATGTACCAAATCTGAGATTGCACTACAGTGAGGAAAGGGCATCTTCACTGTACCACGATCTCACAATAAACACCTCGATGAACGGCATTTCCGATGTAAATGACATTTGATCTCCGGTCTTTTTAATTTGGTGATATAGACCCATGTCACGCAAACCTCTCAACTAGCCAGGATTGCTCATAATGTAGACTACAGGTATAGCACTGTCCCTCCCAATACTTCTAAAAAGTGGTAATTTTTGAGGAAGGTGTGCTTTGTTACCCTTATAGATTACTGAATAATCACTACAGTTGAACATATGTGTTCATGCAGAACATGTATAATAAGTCACAATCACATATTTTATGTCAATGACACAGAGTAATGGTGGTATTATTATAATATTGTCCATGATTGTGTGTGCTTCTCTCTACTGATTTCCATTAGCCTGTTGCTATGTGTCCTAATTGGTTGAGACCTATGCTGAAATTACATTCATATTCCAGCAATTCATTTTGCACATCTTCACAGTATGAACATACCCCTATTGTATATAACAGCCTCCATAAATGTCCTCTCCAGTGATCAAGTCAGGATGCTTATATCACAAGCAATCATCTCCATTGATATGTGATCTTGTGTGACATTCACATAATATACAATAACTGTGTGATGATATGATTACACCCACACAGGAGGTATAAATAGCAGTGCGTACTGTATTATTTAGATATGTGATTAATATTCATACTACAACTGTCGTCTCTTTATGATGTACATACATTGACATGCCCTTATCTGGTGTACATTATCATGTTTCACTTGTTTTCTTCACTTTTCTTTATTCCTGTCATTCATGTGTGTGGCCCTTTTTAATACAAACATTTCTTCAGAATAGTGTATTTATATGTAACCTTGATGATCACCACCAAACCTTTATTTCAGTGTGCATAAAACATGTTTGCACTGGAGTCTGCACTGACTACACTTTCCTATAATGTGTTAGAACTGTATTCATTGCTTTAAACTAAACCCTGATAGTCATTGTGGCTGTCCGCACAATCATGGCAGAACTAGTTTTCCCACAGAAAATAATGTCTGCATGGCTGAAGGTGTTTGTGCTGCTTTACATGGTTTCCTGGCTGGCAACACTGTTACTGGCCATGCAACTGCACTTGTACCTGTGTAAGTATGATGTGTGGCATGCATATACGATTAGCACTGCTGCTCATCTAGCAAATGCATAAAATTCATGCACTTCTTGCAAAACCTACATGGAGTTTATTGAATCCACAGGATATTCTATCACTTTTCTTCTTATATGGTTTGATGAGCCCCTACTCTGGGACAGCAATCAAGGAGACTCAGTCTTCACCACTGACTCCGGTGAGGGACGGTCACTAAGAGCAAAGATGGATTCACACAGCATTTTAAGATGCAGCTGCCAGCACCAAGCACACAGGAAACAAGCTCCAGATCTGAGGCTGGACTCTCTTTCTCTCTCTCTCTAGGCCCACAGAAAACTCCACACTGACCACTTTGGAGCTCTGTGTCCCTGTTCCCAGTAGCTGTCACACACACACTTGGATATTTGAGTTTCACACACACATACACAGTTTGGAAAAACTGGCACAGATTTAATTCTGCCCCGACATTGAGGTACTGTAATCATGCTGCCACCAGTCAGCTACCCTAAGGTTCTTACAAAGGGTACCCAATTATACTGTGTAAAATTAATAGTAATAGCAATGGTAGAGTGTGACCAAAGCAGCAAGGCTTTCAGGAGTGGTTGGTGTCACTAAAACAAGCATAAGTACTCTAAGATGTTAAAAGTATTCTCTAAATTATCAGCCACAAGGAAAGGTATTAAAATATTTAATGATAAACAATAAAATAGAAAAAGGGAGAATACTGAATGTAATAAGCAACAGAGTTTCAACCACAGAGATATAAAAATTAATACAGTTGGACAGTTTCTCATAGACGCAGAAAACAATACTAAACTATTCTCACTAAATGTCCCTGACTGACTAAAGAATTACTGTTCCCTGACTACTTACTAAAGCAAGGCAAGTTGATGTGTGCTGATTGTCTTACCACATTAAAAGCCAGATGATATATCTGCCTGTGTGAATATGCAAGATATATATCCTGTCAGAAATCTTTCCTGAAGGGTTCCAAAGTGCTGCTATGAGAGTTGCAAAGCAACCAAATGTTGGTTAGAGGATCACTTCACCTCTGGTCACCTGACTCTGGTACAATACACACACAGAGCTTTGCTAAGATCTGTGGCAGTATCTGAAAGCTATAACACAGTTTCAAACTTTCCACCTTTCCAGGGTGTATGATAAACATACACATTTGCTCAGTTACAACAATACATCCTAATATGCATGCATACATTCTTTCTGTCCAGCAGGCCCTGCTGCTGATGCATTTTTTAACACAAATAACTCTACAAATATATTTTAACTTAAACATCTGTACAAATCAGTGTGATAGTCAAATAACATAAAGTGATTTACAAAATTCCAGCTAGCTATGTTGGCATATGTACGGTTTCCTATCAGAAGCCTGAAACACTATAAGCCTGAAAATCAAAATCCTGAAAACTTTAGACTGAAAGTTCAAAATCCTGAAAGACCAAAATCCTGAAACTCAAAATCCTGAAAACACAAAATGGACATACTGACGTCATTGTGGCTTTGCTATTGTTAGCCCTGTGGTGTTGGGTCATGCGTTGGGTTCAGGTAAGTGTGCGGTTGGTTTTATGTTAGGGTTAGGGGCGGTTTAAGTGAGTTAGGGTTAGGACGCAGGTTAGGCATGTATGCAATAGTGACAAATATTGGGGTTAGGGGTGGTTTAAGTGAGTTAGGGTTAGGGCGCGGGTCAGGTGAGTGTGCGATAGTGATGGACCTTAGGGTTAGGGTTAGGGTCAGGGTCAGTTGGTAGATATTAGTGTCTTTATAGTGACATATTAGCATTATTTGTGTTTTCAGGATTTTGAGTTTCAGGATTTTGGTCTTGTCCAATTTCATTACATTTATAACATTTCAATTCACATTTTTTGCATCACTTCCCATTTCCTCAGAAGTATAACATTTTATTGTATCACAGTTATCAAATGTCCTTCTTTTCCACAAAAAAACATGTTTTGGTTTATCCCCAGTATTTTACAACACTCATATTCCCCACCACATTTATCATACTTGCTATATGTATAATTTTTTCTTCTTTTTCTATTTTTAACACAATCACAGGCACCAGTCCATGAACCCATTTTATCGTAAAATTTTGCAATGTTCAGTACTTCTTTACATAAGCCTTTCAAATGTCATTTCAAAATCTCTCTACCTCTGTTTAAAACTGTATATGAATCTTCTTTTTTTGCTTCCCTATTAAATGCTTTTATCACATAAAGATTCAATGGGCTAAAGTCTTTCTTTTTTCATATTCTCCAAGAATATTTTCCATTGAAAAAAACAGCCTCAAATATAATGTCACAAAATGTCTCTTTGTTAATAAGAATAAATGATCTTACCTCATGTGCTTTTACACCCAAAGGAGCTATTAAATTGTCCCACACTTCATATCTATCCATTTTTTTTTGTTTTGTTTTTTACTTTGAATCCTTACCACATACTTATTTTTTCATTTTCTTCTGCCTTCTTTTCTGCTACTCCACTTTTGCCTTATTTTACTTTCTCTGCATTTAATTTTTCCCATCTTACCTCTATTTGTCAGGACTGCTCTGCATCCTCCTTTTGGAGTTTCTCTATAATACCCCTCCAGGAAACATCTTCATTTTCTGGCTCATTCTGCACTACCATTTCTTTAATTAAATCATCCCACAACCCTCCTGACTGTCAAATGCTCACTCATCTCCATTAATCAGGTTTCTTTGAAACATTTCCTCAGAATCCTGCACATATTCTCTGGCCTTGGTATTTGCTTTCTCCTTAATTTATTTCCCCACTCCATCATCTCTTTCTCTGTCCATCTAAATCTCTGTTTCTCTGGACCACCTCTACACCTGGAATAAAAACAGGAAGTGCTCCTCCAAAAAGGGTACCACTCACAAAAATGATGCACATGGGAAGTTCCCAGATGCTGTGGCCAAATTTCAACTAGTAGTTTAAATACCTACCTTGGGTTTCTCCTGAAATGATGCTACTAGACTGGTGGAACTAACCTGGTCAACAAAGGGTAATTAAAACTAAATAAATATTTATCTGCATATCTTGTAAGTTTTTCAGCTTGTGCTGATATTTTTAGTTTATTATTGGAAATAGTGTATGATAAATCCTGAATCTGTTTTGATATTCTGTTTTTTTTTATCATGCCTATCTTTATAACTATTTTTGATGACCTGTTTCCTTTTCTGTATTGTTCTAACAACAATACTTCTTCTCTTAACTGCTTTATAATTTTCTCACTTCCATGCATCTGTAATGGCATTCTACTTGTTTCCTTTCTTTACTTTTTTACTGTATATTTTTGTGATAACACTTTATCTGTTATTGGTTTAGCTGTATAGTAATATATATCTTATTTATTTCTGTTATATCACATGAATTTCTATTATTAGTTCTAATTACTTTGTTCAGCTCTTTTTACCAGTCTTCTAACATTTCTGGTCTAATTTACTTCCTGTAATCTATGTCTTTCATCTATCTTAATATGTTTATCCATCTCTATTAAATCAAGCAGGTCTTCCCTATGATTATTTTCTTTTGGACTGAGAGCAGGTCTAATTTACTTCAGAAATTATACTTTTCATTTACATTACAAATTCATGAGTAATATATTAAGGTGGTTCATTAATTAACAATGATCTAATGATTAATTTTCTGGAAAGGAAAAGTCCCTAGCATTAACACTGAAGATCATGATCAGCTTGCCAATCATAACCTACTTATTATGTGCCATGAATGCCAAGAAATTCACCTGAAGAGCAAAGCTTGAGAGATGAATCTTGGCATCCATGTCAAGTACACATAATTTAGGAATATGATCGGTGAGACAACCATCATTTGTTGTAGTGCATGGAGCTTTAGCTGCTCCATGTACCACTGGTTATGGAGAAAATTATGAAGAGTTTTGCTGCCTTTCAAAGCAGTAAGACACTTAACGTATATTGTCAGAAAGGCAGTATAATTCTGTATGTCATGTTTACACTTACCTTTTATGCCTCTACACTGTCCATATTTTCACAGAACATCAAAATTATTACTTAATATTCTTGGTTTGTTACTCATAAAATATGTGATTTTTGGACAAACCACAGAAGATTTGAAGTCACTAAATAATGACATTCATTGGACTTTTAGAGGGTTTACTCTTCAGAAAATACATGCAGATGCAAATCTTATTATTCTAGCAAGTTTCTAAGTACATTATAGGAACTTAGGGACACACTATGGGAACAAGGCAGAAACAATTATTTATTCTGTCACTGTCATTTGCTGTTCAGTACAGGCAGATTTCACTACTTTGTGTAGAACCCAACCTTAACAACTTTCACAGGAGTTGTTTAACAAGTCTGTCTTTTTTGCAAATATTGACGTGTAATGTGTGTTCCATTCACTACATATAATTCTGAATTTACAGCACTGTGTTTAATACATGCAGACAATAAAGATGTGGTTTCCAAGAGGCAGGCATCAGTGATCAAATAGTCAGAACCAGGTCACAAAACTGTGCTTCTAGGTGGTACCCAAATGTGCACAAAAATGAAATATTCTTCTGTGACGCCATTGTACTCACCCAGTAATCAAGGAGCCTCAGTCCTCACCAATGGCAACAGTGAGGGATACACAGAATGGGAAGATGACAAGTACATACACAGTAAAGTACAATTTCCCTTAAGAGCACACAGAGGTCACAGTCAGTCTGGGACTGGTTTCTGCCTCTTTTTCCTAGATCCCCAATAAGACTCCTCACTGGTACAGCTATGGGGTTAAGATTTCAGTCAAGTGGTCAAGCCAAAACCTCCAGCGTCCTCTCTGTCCAACCAGTGCTTCATGTTCCTGCCCAGGTAGCTGACACACAAACACACATTTTGAGATTTGATTTATATACAAACATGCAGACACTCCTGGGGAAGGCTGGCAAAGGGTTACTAGCTATGCTCCCTTTTGCTAAGACTATAAGGTAGTTATCAGTGCCACCAACCACTACTTATCAGCTACTCTAAGGCCCTTACAATGGGTGCCCAATGTAATGTTACTATTATCCAAATGGCAAGTGTGACCAAGAGCAAGGCTATTGGAGTGGCCTATACAGTGTCACAAAATACATATGCAAGTAATGTAAGAGCTTAAATATCTCTAAGCAAACCAGCCACAATTAAAATGTTTAAATATATTTAATAATAAACAATGAAAGAACAAGACAATACTCAAACAACACAGTAACTACAGAGTTCAAAATCACAGGAAATATTTTAAAACAACATTGCAGGACAGTCTCAAATAAATACAGAAGACATCTAAACTAATCTTTACTATATTCCTATCTATATATAAAACATACTATACCCTAAATAACTTATTTACAGAGCAAGGCAAATGCAGATGATGGATATTTCTAGGTCCAAGACAAGATACAAAATGCTCAGCCTCTCTATCCGAGAGAGTTCTTAAATTAATAACACATATAACTGCTGGGTTAACCTGAATGACATCACTCTTTGTCACCTGCCTTCAGTTCCCAGGCTAACAGAAACTTAACAAAATTTAACATTTCTATGTGAAAAATACATCTCTCAGATGTTTGCTCAGAACTGGAAATCGTAAAACAATTAAACTCTTTTACATTTGAAACTTAGTAATTATTTCTGTTTCAAGACCATAGGAAACCCTCTAGCTCTAGACATTGTGTCTACTTGCTGAGAGATAACATAATCATAAAACACTTTACTTTTCAACTTATTTTCTTGAAGTTTTGCAAGTTACCTCTGTATGTTCCAACTTCTACTATTCAAACATACATTGGCAAAGGTATATAGTTTATATACATTTCTATTCTTTTCCAGTAGGGTATACTGTAATTGCACTCTTGAAGCTTGGTACATAACATACAGATCTCTTACATTTGTAAGACAAGCATAATAATCGTATTAATATTCACAAATGACATATGATTATTTAAAACATTCCAGACAGCTTGGCTGACAGTGTCACAATTCTCCCCCCACCTAAAGCTAGTTTTTCAAGTGATCCTTGATAAATGTTGCTTGAGAGGGTTGAGCCTATCTGGGAATACCTTACCCCGTTCTGTGTCTTGAGAACCCATTTGCCTTGGCATTGCTAAACCCACAGCAGTGCTGCATTGTCATATCATTTGCTTGCAACCCTAGGCTCCACCTTAGTAACTTAGTATTTTGCTGGTTGACTCAATGTAGCCATGTTAAGGGATCATGTTCTGTAACTACAGTGAATTTCCTTGCATACAGATAAGACTGAAGTTTCTGCAGTGCCCACACTATGGCTAGGCATTCTTTTTCTACAGCTGCATAGCATTTCTCCTTGGGTTGGAGCTTACAACTGAGATAAACCACTGGGTGCTCTGTTCCTTCTGAAGAAACCTGGCTAAGTACAGCACTCACCCCATGATTTGAAGCATCCACCTACCCAACAAATTATTTGTTGTAATCTGGACTGGCTAACACAGGGGGTCCTCCCAAAGCTCCTTTAAGCTTCTGGAATGCCTGCTCACATGCTAGGGTCCACAGTACCTTATATGGCCTGTTTTTCCTTGTCAGGTCTGTGAGGGAAGCTGCTATGGTACTATAACTGGGGATGACATTTCTGTAGTAGCCTGCTGTCCCTAAAAATGGCCTTACCTGCTTTTTGGTAACAGGCAGGCTATGCCTGAATGACTTCCACTTTGGCAGGTTCTGGTATGATCTTCCCACTCCCCACTCTATGTCCCAGGTAGGAGACCTATGTCATACCCACCTGACATTTGCTGGGCTTAATGGTCAACCCTGACCTCTGTAGTCTGCCCAGCACCTCCCTGACATACTGAAGGTGCTCTTGTCAAGAATGGCTGTAGATGGAAATATCATCTAAGTAATCAAAGGCAAAATCTCCTGCTCCTTCTAGGATACAATCTACCAGCCTTTGGAAAGTTGCTGGGGCATTTTCATCCCAAAGAGCATCTTCTTGAAGTCATACAAGCCAAAAGGAGCCACAAATCCTGACCTCTCTTTAGCAGTGTGAGTCAAGGGCACCTGCCAGTAACCCTTGGTAAGATCAGTGGTGGTAAGATGCTTAGCCCCATCCAGCTGCTCTAAGGCTTCATCTGTCCTAGGCATGGGGGAAGCATCTGACTCTATGTGACTATTTAATTTCCTGTAGTCTACACAGAACCTGGTGCTACCATCCTTCTTTGGCACCAGCACCACTGGGGAGGTCCAGGGACAGCTGGACTCCTGAATTACCCCTACTTCCAACATTTCCTGTATCTCCTCCATCAAAGTCTGTTTGACTCTCACAGGCACCCTATAAGGGGCCTGCTTAATAGGCATCTGGGGTCCTGTATCCATATGGTGCTGTACCAGGTGGGTGCACCCTGGTTTCCCAGTGAACATGTCCCCAAACTTCTTTAATACTGCTCGGATTTCTTGAACCTGGATAGGGGACATCTGTTGGGACATTGCAACCTCTTCCACTGAGGTGTCAGTCTGACCCTCACTGAGGAGATCAGTCACCAGATCCCCCTCAGACTCCTCCTGCAATCTACTGCAAATACTCAGCACAAGAGCCTCCCTATAATGATAAGGTTTATTTATATCAGTTGGAACCCCTGCCTCCAGCCTAGCAGTTCGACCATGCAGTTGGCCTTCCTTACCACCCTGTAGGGTCACTCCCAGTCTGCCTGCAGCTTTTTGTGTCTGTCCATTACCTGCTGTCCTATGGCATACTCTATAGCTCAAAAACTTCTGTCATACCAGACCTTTTCCTGCTGTTGCTTTTCTGCCTTGTTCTCCTGGGCCAAGCCCATGAGTTCCCTGAGCTTTGCCCTGAAGTAAAGGACATATGCCACAACAGACTCCTTGTGGAATTCACACTCACCCTTCCTCTCATCTTGAATCAAATTTATGCCCATACAACAACTCAAAGAGTGAAAAACCTGTGGATTCCTGGAGAACTTCTCTGTAAGCAAACAACAAATGGGGAAAATATTTGTCCCAGTCCCTCTTAAACTGGTCTACAAATGCCCGTAGCATTGTCTTGAGTGTAGAGTTTAACCTCTCAACAAGATCATTAGTCTGGGGATGGTAGGGGTGGTCTTTATGTGCCTCACCTCACAATGTTTCCACACACAAGCCAGCTGGTCTGATAAGAAATTAGCACTTCTGTCAGTAAGTATTTCTTTTGGAAAACCTACCCTGCTTAAAATTTCTAACAAAGCATTTGCCACCTTTTCTGACTCAATGGAGGACAGAGCCACTGCCTCAGGGTACCTGGTAGCATAATCTACTACCACTAGGATATAAGTTTTCCTTGTGGAACATGGGGTACTCAGAGGCCCGAAAATATCCATAGCTACCCCCTGAAATGGCTCCTCAATCATAGGCAAAGGCATCAAAAGAGCTTTCACCTTGTCTCCTGCCTTGCCTACCTTTTAGCACTGCTCACAGGTCCTGCAGTACCCTGTTACATCTCTGGAAATTCTAGGCCAATAGAAGTGCTGCATAATATGTCTCTTCACATGTTTTATGCCCATATGACCTGCAAAGGGAATATCATGGGCTATGGCTAAAAGTGTCAGATGGTAACCTCTGGTCACTACCAACTGGTGTATTCTCTCAATCTCTAGCCCTCCCTTAGGGGTCCGCTCTTGGTACAGTAACCCTTTGTCCCAATATACAGATCACCCCTTCCCTTGAGAATCAGGTGCCTCACTAGCTACCTCCCTCAAGCCTTATAATGTAGGGTCTGAGAGCTGAGCCTGTCTTAACTATCTCTTTGTAACTGTTGCCAGCTCCCATTCCACAGGAAGTCTAGTATCCTTTGACAGCAGTACCTCACTGTCAGCCTAGGTACTACTACTACTCACCGCTGCCCTTGCAGTCACTCTGTCCAAGGGAACATCAGTACCCACAAGCAGCTGTGGCTCACCTTCAGTCTCACTGCTACAGTGTAGCTCCCTCCATGAAGTAGCCACCTCACCAGTCCTGGCTGCAAGTGTGTGGCCTGTCTGGGTCTCCCCCAGGCTACCAAACCTACATGCTTGTCTTCAAGCCTGACTGCATGTAACTGCATGCACACAGGGGACTGCATTATCAAAATCATTCCCTATCAAGACATCTGCAGGGATATCCTCAAATACGCCTATTTGCTTGCTTCCTTTCTACTCTCCCAGTCAAGGTGAATCCTAGCCAAAGGTATTTGGATTGGGGTCCCTCCTAAAGCTCTGATTGGAGTAGACTGCCTAAGCAAGTAGTGCTCATCTGTAACCATTGCAGGCTTCACAATGGTTAGGTCAGAGACTATGTCTCTCTTAGCCATAGACTCTTTCCCAATCACTAAGATAGGATATAACCTCTTGTGGTAGCTTGGTACTCTTGTTGTCTTGAGACAACTTACTGCTGGAATTTTCTCATTCCCACTTATTTGCTCTCCCACCTTTTCTTCTCCACCTTGCCTCCATGGACATCTATATGCTACAAGGCCCCACTGGTTGCTTTTAAAACATTTAACCCTTGGTCCTGGATGTGTACTTGGACTAGTGGCTTCCCCTGCTACTGGTGGCTCTGTTGGGGTGGTCTAGGCTGCCCACCATGGGTTTCATTAGACCGATGAGCAACACTGGGTGTCCCTTTACTGTGCAATGATGCTCTACTTCCTAGGTATAGGTCTCCCTTCTTCCCCAACTCATCTGAAGTATTGGATTGTCTATCAGCTAACCAGATTCTCGTGTCCTCAGACAAAATGCTAAGGGCTGGTTCCCTCACCAAAAGGTCTGCCAGCACTTCAAAAGTGGTGACCTGACATCCACTCACCCACCTACGAAAATAAGTGCTTAGTTCAGTAATATATTAACACACACTTTCATCTGCCTTGCGTCTATGCTCACTAAACCTTTTCCTATAACCTTCATGTGTTAACTTAAAAAATTCTAGCAAACACATTTTGACTGTATTCAAACAATTGGTATCAGACAGTTTAGAAATTGCAGTTACAGTTTTACCATGGAATAAGGGGGTCAGGAACTTTACCCAGAGCTCTTGGTCAACATTATACTGTTAACATGTCCTCTCAATCATATGAATGAAACTATCAGAATTATCCCCTGCTGTAAATTGCGAAAGAAATTTACTGACCTTTGTTGCTTCTGGGGTTAGGTTAATCCCTTCTCCATTACCTCCATGACTCTGACGAAGAGTCAGCATCTCCTTTTCATGATGCCAATGCCTCTCATTCTTCTGAGCCTCCAGATGTCTCAGTCTTCTGCTGCTTCTATTTCCAATTGCTTGGCCTCAAACTCCAATCTCTTTAACTCCAGATGGATTTTTAAGTCCTCTATGAAAAGGCTGAGCTATTTTCTGAGAGTTGTACAACTCCATGGGCAGTCTGATTGTCCTCCTGGTTGCTATTCTGCTATGCAGGTGTTACTGAAGTTGCAATCATGTCTGCTTTAGTCAGGTTGGCATGCACCAGTCCTTTAGCCTGGCACATCACAGCCAACTGGCTCTTTGTCAGCTTGCCATACTCCTCTGCTGACATGCCTGACAGCTCTCTCTGACTAACTAAGCTAACAAAAAAACTAAAACAATTCTGATATGAATGGTGAATGTTCACTGTGTGGCTGACTGAGAGTACAAACACTACACAGGCTACAGCAATTCAATATTCATACCACTACAAACCAATTTATATGGGATGTGGCTAACTCACCACTGTCAACCAATTAATATGTGATGTGGATATCCCACCACTGCTAACCAATTAATATGTGATGCCCTGCACTGGCCCAGTAATCTTGGAGCCTCAATCCTCATCACTGGCAAAAGTGAGGGACGTACACAATGGGAGGATGACAAGTACACCCACAGGAAAGTACAATTTCCCTTAAGAACACACAAAGAGATCATTGCCAGTCTGGGGCTGGTTTCTGTCTTTTTTTCCAGATCCCCAGTTAGACTCTCCAATGGCAAAGCTATGGGGTTAAGATCTCTGTCGAGTGGTCAAACTAAAACCTCCAGCACCTTCTCTGTCCACCCAGCGCTTCGTGTCCCTGCCCAAGTAGCTGACACATACACACACACACACACACACACACACACACACACACACACACACACACACACACACACACACACACACATTGAGATTTGATTTATATGCAAACACACAAACATTCCTGGGGAAGGCTGGCATAGGTTTACTAGCTATGCCCCCTTCTGCCCAGACTATAATGTAGTTATCACTGCCACCAACCACTACTTATCAGCTACTCTAAGGCCCTTACAAAATGGGTGCTCAATCCTACTGTGTAATGTTACTATTATCCAAATGGTAAGTGTGACCAAGAGCAAGACTATTGGAGTGACCTATACACTGTCACCAAATACATATGCAAGTATGCTAAGACCTTAAGTATCTCTAAACAAACCAGCCATGATTAAAAGGTTTAAATATATTTAATAATAATGAAAACATAAACGAACAAGAAATACTCAAACAACACAGTAACAACAGAGTTCAGAATCACTGGAAATATTTGGGTGAGTCAAAGATGGCCTCTGTTCTGTAAGCACTGCTGATCGTTAGCTCCTCTACTTAACTGGAATAAAATCAACCCAGAAGACAAACCAGAACCTATTTCAACATAATATTTTGAATGTTTAACTTTAATCAGCATTCAAAATAAAATCATCAAGAAGGAAGCCTTGATCTAACAACTAAACTACTAAGATTGAAGCAGATTCAGTGAGGCAAGAAAAAGCTGTGTGCCTGTGAGTCCTTGTATTTTGAACTATACACACAAACCGGGGAATATCATCATTACAAGATGTCAAAGGAAGACAAAAATATGGATACTACTACATCTAAAACTAAACTTTAGGACCTACTATCTCCTGAGAAAGATATAAACTCTAACAGACAAAAAATACTAAAACAACCAGATACATCTAAATCTGGAAACAGAAATAAAACAGATCAACCTGCAAACTTGGATGACATCAAAACAGCCTTACTTCCCATCTAAGAAGCAATAAAAGATCTATTTTTACAACTACAATCATTTGGGGATACATTCAACCAAATAATAGAAAGAATGGATAAATCTGAAGCTAAAATCATTGAAAATGAGGAAAAATATCTTTAATAACCAAAAAGACTGACTCACATGAGGTAGAAATACAAAACATCCAAGCAAAGATCACAGATCTGGAAGCAAGGTCCAGAAGGAATTATTTTATCATTAGAGGCATCCCAGAATCTGTATCTCACAATGATCTGATCCCTTCTATCACTCAAATAGTTACTATTTTGCTCAAAGAACCAGGAAAAGCTCAGCAAATAATAATAGAAAGAGCACATGGAGCTTTGAGAGAATCCCAGATGTCATACAAACCAAGACCAGTATACGCTAAACTTTTAAACTTCCAAGATGTCAACACAGTCTTGTTGTCTGCTAAGAAAACTGGTGGGTCTCTTACCTGGAATAATAACCTAATATCGCTAGCTCAAGACCTTCCCCTTCAAATAAGACAAGCCAGACAACTCCTTTCCCCCTACTGCAAATTCCTAATTGAAAGGAAAATAAAATTCCAAATGAAATGCCCAAACTCTTTAATTTTCCTCTTGGATGGTGTTAAATATGTGATCGCTAATCATAAAGAAGCTAAAAATACTTTCATTGCTGTGTTTAAAAAGGTCCCCATCTTAGAATGATAAATACACTCACCGGAATGGTTTGTGGAACTTCAATATGCGGCTGCATGCCTTGCGGCAATCTGGGGTCTGTTGTTGCTTTCTATTTTTGTGAAGGGCCATGCTAGGCCTCTGTTACCAGTGTCTTAACATTTTTTTTTATTTTCCAAGCCACAAGGAGCAAATACGAAAGTTCAGATCTACTTTGGCTTCTTCCGTTATCCCATGACAGGAACCAAAAGCCTCTGCTGCACAGCCACCGAGATCTCTTTGAGATGGCACTTCTGGGACACCTAGTCTACTAAATCAGTCCTCCTACGAGCATCTACACAGCCGGCTCACTTGAATGGACTCTTTGTGGAGCCTGTAAGTAAATAAAGGGAACAGTTCAACCTTTCAAGTTATATCTGTACATTTATGTTTTTTTTCTCTTCATGCAGATTACAGGAAATAAGACCCGTTTTGCTGTGTTCCCTCAAAAAATGATAAAAACGGCAAAGAAATCAGGTCCATATTACCTCACTCATCAAGCACCAAAACACATCTTATTTACTGGCGGAAAATGCCCTGACAGATGCACAGTTCCTTAAAATATTAAATAAACCTTGCTATTGAGCTGGCAAATTTAAAAAGTCATTTCAGGAATGACTTACATAAAGACATACTTCCCTTCAAAATTCCTTCAAATTGCAGCTAACTCTGACTGCAGAGATGATCACAGAAGTGCAATATACAACCACTTTCTGTAATATCATCCTGTCCTTAAGACCTGTTGTTGTGCTGCGAGAATGATTTGTGTAACAAAGTCCAATCCTCCAAGATCCTGAGGTTGATAGTTTATATATGGCTGTTGTTGTCAGACTTAAATTAAGCTTCAAATGTTATTGCAGTGGTTCTTTCTCAGCTCTCAATTTAAGCTAAAAAGTTTAATTTCTGTGTGTAAATGTTGACATTCTGTATTTTATTTAAGGATAGAACAACAGGAATCCATAACTTTAGCAGATCTCCATTTAAGATCTAAAGTTATCTTAAGAGAGAACTGTGAACTGAGCTCAGTTCTATTTGTGTTTATGTATTCCTACTATCTAAGTGAATGAACTGTTCCTTAACACTGGAGTATTTATCAGGGATATATATATAAAACTGAGGAAAAAAATGGTATAAATACACAGTAGTAAGAAATATACATACAAAATGTTTACCCTATCATTTCAGTTACCCTAAGGAAGCATAAAGTGACATACATTTGGAAAATAAAATAATTATACACCACAAAGCTAATAATATTTGATGATGATGATGATGATGATGATGATGATGATGATAAAACTAAAAGTGATGAGGATGATTACAATAAGCCCACAATATGTCTTAATTAACCACATGCGTCAAGACTTTTAGAATTATACCAAATGCTGTTGGGAGCTATTATAGATTTCATCAAGACATAAGCATCTGGCAGGTGGACTTAACACAGGAAAATGAATGATCCCAAAGCCAAGATGTAAAGCTCAGTGTCAAAGCATTTATAAAGTTCACCAAAAGCTTTTGACACCAGAATGTTAATCTTTATACTAAGTACACATGCAGGAATTCTCTGTTTGGAAGAATTTGAGATTTAAGTAATGTAGTGAATCCGTTAAGCTGCAATATTCAAAATAAATATTACTAATTAACATGTATAAACCAAATATTACAAGAATATACAATTTAACCTTATGCTAAAAGTTTTTTACTGTAATCTATACCCTAAAATTGAGATATGTATTGAGTTATCTTTTTTAAATCCATTTCAGGGATTTGCTTCTTTAAACCATATCTCTCAAATTGCTGTCTTATTTTATTAAAGGAGAGGCATGTTTACTGGGCTTATTATATCTTCATGTGGGTACTCAATCCAAAGTTGATTGTTCTTTCTCTTTAAGATAGTTATGTGGTTTTATGCATTCCCCATGTATATATCTGAAGATACTCTTAATAGTATTAACTCAAACTCCCTATTAACACACAAGAAATCAAAAAGAGACACAATACATTCTCTTAATCTTTCATGTCAACTGGCAACCTTAGACAATGAGTTGCTTAATGCAGTGAACCATGGGATAAAACACCTTGCTCCTGACAAGCTACTATAGGACTTACCAGCAACATTCAACATATAAGAGTAACAAGAAATGTTTTGGATGATAGAAGGGCTGATTAAAACGTTTAAGATTAGATCGAGACAACAATACTCATATTGGATTATTAAAGTTAAGAACAAACATATAGACTCTGAAACATGCATCCTCACTCACACACGCATACACTCATATTTTTGACACAGTTAGCTGTAAGCATAATGTTACTATTTGAATATTCTAATTTCATACCACTCTGATAATGAAAGGATACTGACCCCTGTCCTCCTTCATAATAATTGTTGTGAACGATCATACCAGATGATATGACTAAAGAAACAATAAATGTAATCGTACTAGAAATAAAATGAATACTTAATTATTCTAGGAGACAGTTATAATGTTTGTAAATATTGGTTCTAATAACCTCATTTGAGATTGCTTTTCTTATACAATGTTAATGTTGTTTGATATACAAATTTGATGCTATAACTTCTTTATAGTAAAATTCATTGAGAAGACTTAGGTTATATTAGTAGTGCTTTTTAGGGAGTAAGTTTGTCAAGCTTTGTCAAAGTTGTTAAAACCCATGCAGGGTTACTCGCTTTCATTCTTTTTCTAAAGTTTAGAACAGATTATGTTAATACTCTATTGATATATAGACCTACAAATTTAATAACTATTTATACCCTGCTCTATTCCTGGTCTATGGGGATAGTGGTTAGGCACAGAGTTGGGACAGGAATAACATGATGCTTTCCTAATTCGATCTCTTCAAAATTTAAACAAAAACTATCACCCTTAATTAACTCACAAGTCTTTTTATACCGACAAACCAAACGCCTCAATGTGATAATTTGACTCATGGAATATCAAGGGGCTCCAGAATAAAAAGAAAAGAAAACTTTTTTTACACCTTATTTTACAAGCAAAAGCAAACTTTATACTACCTTGAACAATGGTCAGAAATTAGGGAAAAAAATGGATAAGAGAAATTATAGCTTCTGACGGTAAAACCAATAGTGTAGGGGTAGCTATAATAATTAAAAAGCAATACCAAGATAAAATTCTGGAAACCAAAGTGGACAAAGAAGGGAGGTGGTGCTATGTAACACTTTCAACTCCTACACTTCTTAAATCCATTCTATTACTAAATATCTATGCCCCTTGTAATAATCAGCACTCTTTTCTTGCATCACTATACCCTATTCTAAACCAATTCCAAAATCATTATATGATTCTAGGTGGAGATTGGAACATGTACCAAAATCCAGAACAGGACAAATCAAGTATATCCTTATCATACAATAAACAAGCATCTCTAGCTTTAAATGACTACAATTTATATGATCCCTTTAAATATGGTGATAACCCAAATAAATATAGTAATTTTACGTTCTACTCCAATTGCCACAAAATGTGGTTGCGAATTGATTTTTTTTCTAATCTCGGAAGCACTCATTATGTTAGACCCTAAATTGAACATCCACACTATTTACCTCTCCGACCATTCCAAAATTACTTTAAACATTAATGGAAACCACAAAAACTGTACAATAAAAATAGGTTACAATTGGTCCCTGAACCCCAATCTTTTAACCAAAAAAGAAATAATCAATGAGATTCAATCTATCCTCAAGTCAACCCTGTCTAACATTCTGAACTCCCAGTTTCCCCCGGATATTGAATGGGCGGCAACTAAAGCTCATATTAGGGGAATTTTCATCAACAAAGCAGCCTACTATAAAAAAATTCAACTTAATGATGAGCAGGTTTTGGAAATGAAAGTAAAATTACTTGAACATGATCTATTAACTAACTTTAATATTCAAACTGAAACAGAACTCTTGAAATTCCAAAAGGATCTCTACCTTCTACATAATAACAAATTATCCTTTTATGAAACCAAAGTGTTTACTAACTATGCTAATGAAGTCCAAACACCATCCTGAGCACTAGCCAGGATTATTAACCAAACCAAATCATCCTCTCAAATTTCCAACATATTTTATGAGAACAAACACTATACTAAAAACGATGATATTATTAAAGCCTTTGAGTTAATATATTCACAAACTTATGGAGATCAACTAACACTACCCTCAAAAGATGTCAGATCACACTTTCTCCAAAACCTCAGTTTCCCGAAATTAGATGCAAAACAACAAGAAAAATTTAACTGAAACAATCTCCATTGATGAAATAACATCAACAATTCAGCAAATGAAATCACATAAAGCCCCTGGCCCTGACGGTCTCACTGTTGAATTTTATAAAACCTTTTACCCCATCATAGCACAAATTTTATTTTATATATTGAACTATATAATAAATAACAAAATTAATGATATACACTTTAATGCATCTAAAACTATTTTTATACTTAAAGAAAAAGCAGACCCTAAAAACCAAGACAGCTATAGACCCATATCACTATTAAATATTGACACCAAAATCCTAACATCTATACTTGCAAACAGACTGAAAAATGTAATGGATAAAATTACTTCCCCCGAACAATCTGGTTTTATAACATTTAGACAAATGAGTGATAATACATTAACACTAAATACATTAATGTCATATGTTAATCAAAACAATCTAAACATATACACACTCGTTATTGATGCCCATAAAGCCTTTGATAGAGTAAACATAAAATTTTTACTTCAAACTCTGCCTTACTTAAACATACCCCAGAAATTTATCCAAACCTTACAAATACTATACAATAGCCCTTATACATCTTTATATATAAACAAAACCTGGTCAAAAAGAATTCCGATCAAAAATGGAACCCGTCAAGGATGCCCTCTATCCCCTCTACTTTTTAACTTATATCTAGAACCTCTCTTCCTAAATATAAAACAAAATATATATCATAACCCTCCAATAATTTATAACACCAAAATCTTCTTATCTGCATTTGCTGATGACCTAAATATTTACTGTACCACCCCAATTTCGGATATAAATAAAATACTATCTGCTATTGAATGCTTCTCAATGATATTGAATTACAAACTGAACCTCAAAAAAAGTAACATTTTCCCCTTAAAAACTCCTAAACCATTCTCCCTTCTACCACTAGTAGGGAAAATAAAAACTGAAGAAGTAATTAAATACTTAGGCATTACATTGTCTACAAACAACAAAGACTTTTACTCAAATAATATAAAAATGACATGACATTTTACTAGACCTGAATAGATGAAAAAATCTAAGGCTACCATTTTTGGCCAAAGTATCTGTAATTAAAATGAATATCTTACCCAGATTACTTTATATTTTCATGTCTTCCCAGATAACCATACCCAAGAAATGTTTTAAACAAATACACACTGAGCTTGCCAAGTTCATCTGGGAACACAAAAAACAGAATTGCATATGATAAATTAATGACCCCCAAACATAAAGGTGGCTTAGACCTCCCAAACTTTGAGACATGCTACTTAATTATAAACACCAATAGAATTTTTATGAATTGCTGAATATAACCCAAAAGATAAAACTTGGTACCCACACTGGCTAAGAATATACCATAACCATATCAAAAGCCTAGATATCAACCCCAAAGCATTACCATTTCTAAACACCAGTTTAATGAAATCCTGTAATTTAATAGAACCCCTTAAATACTCCATTGCACTAACACAAAAAATATTTAAATCCTTAAACCTTATAAAAGCTATGATGACATTACAACCCTTAAACAAAAACCCTAATCTTAAAATAAATAATCAGACTTTAAATCTAAATTGCTTCCCTCGACTAATAAACACAACCATGCAAGACATATATCCATACTTAAATTGCTCTGTTCAAGAATTAAGGAACCAAGTGAACCTTCCCAAATCATATTTACTGATCCTGAGACAGATTAAGGAGTTATGTACTAGTTATCTTCATGACACTTTCACTAATAATGAAGATATAGTAACTTGTAAATTACTTTGGAAGACTCTCCTCTCAACTAAAAAATTTACCACATGTACTTACAAAATGATCAAAGACATTAAATTACAAAAACATATACTCATCTCTGACTATTGGAGGAAAAACCTTCCATCCATTGATAATCATAAATTGAATCAAGCAATTAACTTAAGAATAAAATCTATATCCCTTCAAAAACTAGCTTTTACTCAACTCATGATCTATAATAATGCGTATTTCACACCTACTATTTTACATAAATTTAACCCTAAAAAATCCCCACTCTGCCCACATTGCAAAGATAAATCTGCTGACTTACTCCACATTTTCTGGAGCTGTAAATGTGTATTCAAACTCTGGAACTCCCTTAAACTTCAGCTGCAAAAGACGGGCTATCAGACATTCACATGCACCTGGGAATTTACGATGCTACACATCCTCCCAAATACTATCTCCAAAAACCAAGCAATTACCCTGATTAATATTTTCCTCTTAATGAAACTTTATATAGTTACCAACTGGCTCAACTCAACCAATAACTTTTGGGAGAACTTTAGATTGATGGCGATTAAACATCTATTAGCCCATAAAATAATAATTAACAAAAGGGACCAAAATATTAAATTTTACAAACTATGGGAACAAATTTTTAATATCATGCTTGCATAAACTACCACAAATGACCCTACTTCATTATAACTAAGAATTTTCTCAACTTTTTACACCCCTAATTCACATAAATATCTCTTTCTTTTTAAGACTTTATTTATACTAACCCTACCGAAACTATCTCTTTTGCTATGTTGAATTTTGGAAGTATCTATGTACATAGTGTGGATAAGATTGTTTGATTGATTAACCTCTTTTTGTATTAATCTTAATGTATAACAATTGTTTAATGCTCATATGTTTCTGTTTTTATTTGCTACATCTCAGTTACTGTTCTGTTATGTTGTAAAAATAAATAAATATTATTGAAAAAAAAAGAATCACTGGAAATATTTTAAAACAACATTGCAGGACAGTCTCAAATAAATACAGAAAACATCTAAACTAACTTTACTGTATCCCTATCTATATTTAAAAGATACTATGCCCTAAATAACTTATTTACAGAGCAAGGCAAATGCAGATGATGGACGTCTCTAGGTCCAAGACAAGATACAAAATGCCCAGTCTCTCTATCTGAGAGAGTTCTTAAATTAATATCACATATTACTGCTGAGTTAGCCTGGATAACATCACTCTTTGTCACCTGCCTTCAGTGTTCAGGCTAACAGAAATTTAACATTTCTATGTGAAAAATACATCTCTCTCTCTCAGATGTTTGCTCAGAAATGGTAGCCATGAAACAATTAAACACTTTTACATTTGAAACCTAGTAATTATTTATGTTTCAAGAAAATAGGAAAACCTACAGCTCTAGACATTGTGTCTGCTTGCTGAGATATAACACAATCATAATATACTTTACTTTTCAACTTTTTTTTTGATGTTTTGCAAGTTATCTCTGTTAAGTTCCAGCTTCTACTATTAAAACATACATTTGCACAGGTATATAGTTAATATACATTTCTGTTCCTTTCCAGTAGGGTACACTGTGGTTACATCCTTGAAGCTCAGTACATAACATACAGTTCTCTTACATGTGTAAGACAAGCATATGAATCATATAATATTCACAAATGACATATGATTATTTACAAAATTCCAGATAGCTGGGCTGGCAGTGTCACATCTTCTTTCAAATAAATATTTATTTTCTGCATCTTATGTTGACATTGTGCTTAGCATGAATAAAAAGCAAGGGTGTGACAGAGAACACCAAAATGAGAATGTGAAGGTGGATTTACCCTGATGTAAACCTACTTAAGATGGAGGTGGCAGCATTGATTAAAATAAGTTGTTGTTATGGTGTTTTTCATGAATGTTTACTCTGTGTCTTTCCATTAAAGATCAGCACCTTAAACATGTACATACATATACATCTATGAATTTGCTGTAAGAACAGCTTCTCCTGGAAACCAGCTGAGATAAATGACGGTTGTTGTGTTCTGACATTCTCTAGTTTCTATACTATCTCTGATGTGTAATGCCTTCATTCATATGTCACATTACATTGTAGTTAATACATATATTAAAGTAGCAAAACAATAAAACACAATTTTACCCCCAAATATAACATTGTTGAATGAATGCAAAACAAAATCCTGAAACAATGCAACTCATTTTGATCACTGAATGATTTATGACAAAAATATAGATTTTGTTTTATGAATGTGGCTGAAATCTGTATAAATACCATTGTAGGAAAATAAAGTTTAAGTGTTATTTGTACATCAATGGAAAACTTTCTCTGGGGTAAACCTGTCTGCAGCCTTTCTTCCAGTAGTTGCATTTCATTACTTAATAAGTTCAATCTGATGCTGTTACACCTTGAAAGAGAGGTGATTTTCCTCATACAGCACAACCTCATTCAAATGGACAATTGTTGAGCTAGCAAGCATTTTACACACTTGTTATAATGCTGAAGGTGCAACTACAGATGAAGTAAGTACAGGTATCATTTGTCTAGAACAAGTCTGAAATGACATTCACAAAGCAGTTTAAATGAATAGTTCCATGGGGAACAAAGTTACCCAGATCTCTAATGCAGCAAAGTAGCTCTCTATACTTCTTTGTCAGCTGTAATGAACTTCAAAGTTAGTACACCTTGGGGAATGGATGAATATTTCTACCATGCTGTGTGATCTCATCTGAACTGGTAATTTTAATGCTAAATCTCAAATCACTTTCCTGAAGAGATACAATGCTTTTAAAAGTGATGCAGCTTGAACATCTCTCTATAAAACTGCCATCCTAGCCACTTGCTAATTTTTGTTCTGTTACTCATGAGCAATTTAAAGCTTGTGTTTTAATTGGTGTCTTTCATGATAATTTCAAACTCTATGAGTGCAACAGTTGATTTTCTGCTCTCTGCCCCTTCATAAATGAAGTCTAAAGCATATAAAACTTCTGCAGTCGTATTGTTGGGATGATTTTTCTGCTTTAACATGCTGCCATTTCACTTTGTCCTAACCATTTTATAACATGTCTTGACATACATGATAAAATTGCAAACAGCATCTACATGCTTGCATTCACACACCATGCTGTAAATACAACATGTTTTTTGTACCATCCATTCTTACTAAACATCCCCAGGAGACTTTGTGGTAAATAATGACCACTTGACCTCCTCAACCTGGCTATGAACCACCATTCAGTCAGTCATGTTGTTTCATCCCTTGCTGGCCTTCCAGGTCCTGGCTTAGGATGTGGGTGGATTCATGTCCTGTACATCAATGATCTGATTAAACTGGATTTTACTAATATAAAAAGTATAGGTTTCATAAATGACCAGTGGATGAGCAGAAACAAATGTCTTAGCTGTTGTTAAATACATTTATAGCCACTAAATTTACCACTTGTTATATGGTTTGCTGAATGAATCAAGTAAAACAGTTATGCTGTGTGGTGCACAAAGTCATACTTCAAGAGGAAGAAGAAATATTTAGCAAGTATTTGAGGTGAAGTGGTATGTATGTGTTCTTGGGAATGTGCATGGTTATCACCCTTCTCCTTTCACTCTGCATAGTAATATACCACGTCCAACATCAGTAGAACAAAGATGTGCATGCACACAGACCTGCTACTCTATGACATTTGAGGAAAAAGTTAAAGTAGCCTTTCAGGACCTTAAATCTGCAACTCTCTCTCTTTAGCAAATCATTTGAGGGTTATACCAACTGAAACTTCCCTTCCAGCAAGTGGTACTGTAGTATAGTTATGTGGTTATGATAAAAACAGTGATGCTACATACACAGTTCATTGAAACTTTATATTGATATTCATACAATTAAATTTGCTGATGGTTTTTAAGACTTTCTTCGGAATTTGCCCACACAGCTTTTCCAATAGCTTCCATGTAAGAGTCTTGCTAGTGATTCCTTTGATGGTTTCTATGATTTATGTTCACTTTTCTTCCAAGTTTTTGGAGAAAATATTTTGCAGGTCATTACCTGGTAAACATATAGAAGTGTCAAATATGTTAAGTACACAGCTCATGGCAACCTGTCTCTGCGAAAAACATAATAAGAAAAAAACAAGAGGATTTACTACACGTATTACATAACTTGAACTTGATGAGACTTGTCTTTTTCATGGGTGAATCCAATGAACTGATGTAACCATACATGAAAATAGAAAATAAAAAGTGTAATGTAGGTAAATATAATGTTTACTATTTACAGGCTTTAGCATAAATTCTACATTATAATGTAATAACGTGCAGGATACAAAATATGTAACAAAAATATGCATTATTTAATTATGCTTGTATTTATTTTTCTATCCATCGGTTGCATTCATAATACACATCTAAATATTTCTTCTGTTACCACACACACACACACACACACACACACACATATGGATAAAAAGGCATTATCTGCCTTTTTTTGCAGATGTTTTAAAACAATATCTTGCCAGATTATTTTTATTGTAATGTGTTCTAATGGTGGATGGTCTATTTGTCAATTCTTCAGCCATAAACAAGAGCAGCAGCAAATATGAAATGGCTTGTAAAGAAATACTTGTCAAACTGGAAACAAAACAACAACTCTGAACTGAATTGTGTAGGTAAAAGGGGCACTGAGTATGCTTGCTTAGGGTAGATCTTGGAACTTCAATGTAGCCTTGCCTATTCTACAATCTATGAACTACAGCTCTAGAGGTTAAAGTAGGAATTAGAGGTAGTTATTATAGAGAAGACTGGGAGAAGTACAATTATGTTATACAGACTAAGCTGAACACAAAAATGCCCCTCATCTGTGATATAGAAGTAAAACAAATAGAAGAAACAACTGAGTGGAGTGAAATGTTAAACCAGTTTATAATGAAAAGGTAAGTGCTTTCTACTCTTCTAAAGCAGGAAGACTGCTTATTACACAGCTAACAGCTAAATGGGTTTTGGTACTCTTGGTTAAACTCTCACCAGTTTTAACTTCCTTCCCTTCCAGTCACACTCTCTCTCTCTCTCTCTCATCTTCACACTCCCATCATCCTGTCTCTTCCTTTCTCTCACTCCCTGTTTCCATCTTTCTCCTCTTCCCTGTACTCTTCGTACCAATCTCCTTTCATATTGTTCCACCTCAGCTTTAGCTATCCACTTGAATCTAGTTCTTTGTCCACTGTGCTTACTATCATTAATTCTTGACAGATCAGTCTTTACTGTCAGTCTCATTTATAGCAACTGTCATTTTCCACTGACTATGAATGTATTAATACATCTCTGCTGTTCCCTTTTTTTCTCTTCTGACTGCAAATATACATATTTCTCTCTTACAAAGACTATATATTTATTTTGCCATGTACTGATGTGTTGAGTAGGTCTTGCCTACTCAGCCTGGTAGACATCTTCAAGAGGTTCACCAAGGCTATAGATGATAGAAAAATGGTGTACGCTGCCTACCTTGACCTGGCCAAGGTGGTCAGCACAATACCTCACTCTCAGAACTAGGCATAAATCCCTACATAAATTGCTAGATTGTTAGCTGGCTCACAGATGGGACCCAATAAGTCAGAATCAATGACACCATTTTCACCAGGAAACCAGTCAGTAATGGAGTACCCCAGGGCTCTGTGCTGGGTCCACTTTGTTTTGCATCTATTTCTCAGAATTCAAGACTAATATCAAAGACCTCTGGCTCACCAGGTTTGCAGATGTCTGCTGATTGGGAGTTATTATAGATTCCCCAATGACGCAAACATCCTACAAAAGGGTTTGACACAAACAAATAATTAGTGCTAGAGGCACAAATTAGAATTCAACATGAAGAAATGCATTATAGTGCCCTTTGGCAAGTCGTTAACCCAAGCTAATACTCTATTGATAAAACACCCCTAAGATCTGACATGGTAGTTAGGGATTTGGGAACATATGTTGGTAACAATGTAGCCTTCGACAAACATGTAGCCAAAGCAGTAAGAAAATAATTCTATGTTCCTCAACTCATAAGCAAGGGTATGGCATGTAGGTCTAAGGATGTTATATTACCACCCTACTCAGCTGTTATCAGATCCATCATCAAATAAAATGCCCCATTTGGCAAGTACCTAACCAGACACCTGCAACAGTTGGAATGCCCTCAAATGTTTCTCACCAGCAAAATCCAGACTGTAAATACCCTATCCTCCATAGATCACCTTAAGGCCCTGTCTCTTTACCCAGTCTCCTACAGGCATATAAGGCGTCATGAGACCCAGCTCTGATGGACTTCTTGCACTCCCACAAAACAGACAGCACCAGGAACGATATATTCAAGGACTTTAACTTTGCCTGCAAAATAAATAAAACATGCAGAAGAATATATGTGTCACAGAGGATCGCCACAGCATTGGTAAGGATCTCCATCCACATGAAGCAGAGCTGTGGAACAGGAATCTCCATCCACATGAAAGAGAGCTGTGGAACAGGATCTCCATCCACATGAAACAGAGCTATGGAACAGGATCTCCATCCACATGAAGCAGAGCTCTGGAGCAGGATCTTCATCGACATGAAGCAGAGCTGTGGAACAGGATCTCCATCCACATGAAGCAGAGCTCTGGAACAGGATCTCCGTCCACATGAAGCAGAGCTGTTGAACAGGATCTCCATCTACATGAAGCAGAGCTCTGGAACAGGGTCTCTGTCCACATGAAGCAGAGCTGTGGAACAGGATCTCCATCCACAAGAAGCAGAGATATGGAAGAGGATCTCTATCCACATGAAGCAGAGCTGTGGTACAGGATCTCCCTCCACATGAAGCAGAGCTGTGGAACAGGATCTCCATCCACATGAAGCAGAGCTCTGGAACAGGATATCCATTCACATGAAGCAGAGCTGTGGAACAGGATCTCCATCCACATGAAGCAGAACTGTGGAACAGGATCCCCATCCACATGAAGCAGAGCTATGGAACAGGATCTCCATCTACATGAAGCAGAGTTCACCCATGACCCTTTTCAAGCAAAACTTTGATCACTGGATGGGAAATAGTAAATTCACTCCTGGTTTGACCCACATGTCTGTGATGGACAGAGGCTGATAGTTAACTAATCTCAAACTAACACCCCGCCCACACACCTTAGCTATTGCATTACTATTATACCCCCACCATATAGAAATCCAATGTACTGGAGGATAAAACTGGGTTCAGTTGCATGGCCAGGCGTATAAAGACCATGGTGTTCAATAGCCTAGTACGAACATATGAACCTATCATATTTAATTTGGCCAATTTTTCTGACAACAAAATGTATAATTCATTTTTACTATGTTGTAATGGACTGCAACATTTAGGGCTCAGCTGAAATATATATTTTGCCAAACATGTAATCTGGAACTGAATTAATTTTATCCCTAGAATGTCTTTTCATTCAGCTAGCTTTTCTTCCTGGGTCACCACAGAAAATGGGTTATTTTGGCCAAGTCAGAATTTCCCGGTAACCAATTGTAAAATAAATAAACACATGCTAAGCTGTGGCCTTTTGTCTGTAGTTTTGGAAATCTGCTGCTACTTTGTGACATCTGAGGAAGAAGTTAAAACAGCCTTTCAGGACCTTAAGTCCACAACTCTCCCTTTTTAGCAAATCATGTGGCGGTTATACCAACTGAAACTTCCCTTCCAGGAAATGGTACTGTAGTATAGTTATGTGGTTATGATAAAAACAGTGATGCTACATATATAGTTCATTGAAACTTTATATTGACATTCATACAATTAAATTTGCTGATGGTTTTTAAGACTGTGTTTCTTAGGAATTTGCCCACACAGCTTTTCCAATAGCTTCCATGTAAGGGCCTTGCTAGCGATTCCTTTGATGTTTTTGTGTGATTTATGTTCACTTTTCTTCCAAGTTTTTTGACAAAATATTTTGCAAGTCATTTCATGGTAAACATATGGAAGTGCCAAGCATGTTAAGTACACGGCTCATGGCAACCTGTCTCTGCGAAAAACATAAACCCGGGATTCATGAAGCTCGGCGCAAGAACGGTGTTAGGCTTGGCCGACCGTGCGGCATAGAATGGTGCAGTAGCACCATATGCATGTTAATGAAGGTGCTCTGCCGCCACATCCACGTGCATAGGAAACGTACGCGAGTGCATGGGGTGTGTCCATGCGCCGCACAGAGGCGTGGACATGGCTGTTTATGTGCAACCTAAAATGCTGAATAGTACAGCCTGCCTCTAATAGTAATCACACCTGTCAGTGTCCGTGGATACTGAAATGTATGCAAAGCATGCAAGACAGTTTTGCGAACACAAAAATAAGAAGCAAACACAAATGCACATAACTGAATATTGAGTCCCCATCTCTCGAACAAATGACATTTAAAACACTGTGTCCGTATTCTGCTGTAGTGTCGATAGTTATACCAAGTGGAAGTGAAACGCATCATCTTATTGCACCGGCAATAGCTAAGTCTAGCCTAATGGTCAGGGTTACCACCTGTTCCACATTGTGAGGGACATTCCCCCTCTGGGCAGTTGTGTCCATACCAAAACCATTATAAATGTAAAATATCCTGCGATCGTAGGACATAATTATGTCCCACATCTTATGTAATAGTCAGATACAATAGTTATTTCCGTATGTAAAATCCCTACATGTTACAAGAAACAGAATAAGCAAGTTAACAAAACAGAAGAAGCAGCTAAACTGCTACAACAATAAGCTTACATTTAGGCATAAAACAAAAGTACTATCTGTTGTACTGACCGTGGGTATGTGTTGCCCTGAAAAATCTGGTGTGTCCTGAATATATCCCATCCTGGCCATATGAAAAGGTAGCAACCCTACCAAAGGTCAGAGCATTTGCACAATAACTGGCCAGCCTCTTAATTCCCCCTAAAACCAGTGACCTTTGGAGGAAAGGTGGTGAAT